>NC_044550.1:124206793-124373535 GCF_007565055.1 Rhinopithecus roxellana | reverse complement strand
GATCATAGAAATTGTTCTACTATTCAGAGTGAACTTTTTTAATTCCACATATAAGACAGACCATGCTATATTTTTCTTTACATGTCTTGCTTATTTCTTGTCTTGTCTTAATGTCCTCCAGATACATCCATGTTGTCACAAATGGCAGGGTCACCATACTAGAAACAAACAGCAGAAAGGTGGTTACCAAAGGCAATGAATAAGTGGATGGGAGAGATTGGGAATGGAGAGAGTGAGGTTGGAGGGCAAAAGGTCTCAGATACATAGAATGAGTAAGTCTAGAGATACGACGTACAGCATGAGAAAGATAGTTAATAGTACTTTATACTTGAAATTTATGAAGAGATTATATTTTAGGTGCTCTTATAAAAAAAGGTAACTGAAATAGTGGATATGTTAATCAGCTGAACTATAGTAATCATTTCATTATGTATATTTAATTAAAATATTATGTTGTATGCTTAATTATATATAAAAAATGTATTTTTTAAATACTTTAGTTAAAGTAAGTTAATCTATACTTAAAATATCAGGAATTCCCATATATTGAAAATACATATGCTCTACTTATTTTGGAGTATAGTAAATGTTTTAGTTTAATCATCAATTTAACATGTAAGATTTGGGGTTTAATTACAGGAAATAGTTACTATTTGTGTTATTCATAGCAAGCCTTTCAGTGCATGACTTACTGTGGGCACTCAACAAATGCACGGACAATGAGTGAGGAATGATATATGATAATACAAGATAATTACATACATTAAAATTTATTTCATTGTTTTCATGACACTACAAAGGGAGCATGAAATTTCTTTTAGCTGTGTTATACATGTGGGAATTAAAACGACCAATATTTATAGTTAAGAAAGTATTATGTGAAAGAATGTATACATATAAACAATTACTGACAGGAGAGTTAGTTGGCCGTATTAGCTAACTGTGGTTTGACTGAATGACCAGTGTTTGAAATGAATTTACACTAAACAAGGCCCCTCAATTAAAAGTGGATTTGTTTTTATTATTTTAATAAAGGAATAAACTTTTAGTCATTTTTAAAGGTTGAATGTCATTACATTTCATGAGATTTAACCATTTCAAACTAGAAATATGTTTTATTATTAAGCCTCTTAAAGCATTATTTAAACTAAACATTGCTTAGTTTATTTTAAACTTTTATTCTGCTATAAAAATTATGGGAGAAAACCTAGGAAAATGCTCTTCTGAACACTGGCTTAGGAAAATAATTCACGACTAAGACCTCAAAAACAAATGCAAAAAAAAACAAAAACAGACAAGTGGAATTTAATTAAACAAAAAAGCCTCTGCACAGTGAAAGATAAAAATCAAACAAACGAACAGACAACCTGCAGAATCGGAGAATATAGTTGTGAACTATGCATCTGACAAAGGAATAATGTCCAGAATCTACAAGGAACTCAACCAACTCAAACACAACAAAAAAATCACTAAAAAGTGGGCAAAATACATTAACAGACGTTTTTCAAATGGCCAAAAAGTGTATAAAAAATACACCACTAATCATCAGAGAAATGCAAATTAACACACAATGCGATATCATCTTACACCAGTCAGAATGGATATTTTCAAAAAGTCAGAAAATAACAGATGTTGGTGAGGTTGCAGAGTAAAGGGAATACTTACATAAAGTTGGAGGGAATGTATATTACTAGAGCTTCTATAGAAAATAGAATAGGGATTTCTCAGAAAATTAAAAATACAACTACCATCTGGAATTTGATCCAGCAATCCCACTGCTATTTATCTACCCCCCCCAAAAAGAAATAATATGAAAAAGACACCTGCACTTACATGTTTATCACAACACTATTCCGAATAGCAAAGATAGCGAATCAACCTGAGTGTTCATGAATGGATGAATCCATAAAGAAAATGTGGCATACATATGGACACATGCACACACAAAGACACACACACACACACACAGAGAGAGAGAGAGAGAGAGAGAGAGAGAGAGAGAGAGAGAGAGAGAGAGAGAGAGAGAGAGAGACCATGGAACACTACTCAGCCATAAAAAAAGAAAATTATGTCTTTTGCAGCCACACGGATGGAATTGGAGGCCATCATCCTAAGTAAAATAACCCAGAAACAGAAAGTCAGTTATTGTCATTATAAGCAGGAGGTAAATAACGTGTATACATGGATATAATGGAATAATAAGACATTGGAGACTCAAAGAAATGGGAGGATGGGAGGAGAGGGAGGCATGAGAAATTATCTAACAGATACAACGTACACTATCCGGATAATGGTTAACTGATAGCCCAGACTAAACCATTATGTAATGTTTACACCTAATAAAACTGCACTTGTACTCCCTAAATCTATAAAAATAAAAATAAAACATTCTGTTTGCATTTTCTCAACTAAGAGTTAATACTAGCTAATCAGACAATAATAGATTTTTTCTGACTTCTATTCATTCTTAAATCAGAAATCTTAATCTAACCCAAGTAAAATAAGTCTTAGAATAGCTGAAAAACTAAGCACATATGTATCTGATTTTGTTCTCTATGTCTATTTAAGATAACATAATTTTTTACGTTTTATAAAATTTCTTTGCATCTGAGGTGCAAATAAGTGTTTATTTAATGAACGAATGTTTTAATATATACAATGCATAGCATACTTCATTGTCCATTTTTCGTTCAAATAAATATTTATGAGGTGTCTAGTATCTGCCAGAGTCTAGAATTTGTCACAGTTGAATGTGATGCTAGAGACACTTTGTTAAATAGAAGAGTGACCTGTTAGTTTACATTCTGATTGATAAAAAGGAATATGAGCAAATGTACAATTAATAAATGAGTTAATTTCAGATACTGAAAAATATATAAAAGAAGCAAATGTGAATAATATACAAGAAAATAATTGGGACTGGTACTCTATTTCTGAAGTTTTCTCATTTAGCAGATTAAAAATAACTTTACTATTGTTGTTCTATATATAAGAAAAGTGTGATAATAACTTTACGAAACAATAAATCAGTAAGAGTTCATCAAAATTGATTTGAAATTTGCTGACACTGGCTCACCATCAATGATTGTCTTATAATTTGGTGGCACTTTTTTACTATAGCTTTATACTTAATAAATAATGATTCACTTTGCATTGTAAGTATAATTGAAAATAACCTAGTACCTTCTCTGTACAAATACAGGTTAGTAATTTTTAACAGATCCAAGTGACATATTGGTTCAATAATCAAGTGTCAGCTTTTTTGTGTTTTTCTTCTCTACTGATACACAAATAGAGGTGATGCTCCCATTTTAAATAATTGAAGTATGGATTAAGATACTGACATCCTCTAGATATTCATAATATCTAGAATATCTGACATCCTCTAGACATTCATAATATAGAACCAGCCAATTGTTTATGCTATCTGAGAAATGGCTGAAAATATTAAATTCTAAATAAGATTGCATAATTTTGATAGTTAGCAGAATTTATACATTTAAAGAAAAAGTTATATTTTAAGAAAAAATCAAATTTCCCGAACAGATTTTTCATTAAGTTTCATACAGGGGAAACGGGTATGTAAAGTATTAGAGAAGCTGGTATGCTTTCACACTTGGATCAATCAAAACGAAATTAAGGGGAAATTGGGCTTAATGCTAAGGTGTTGGTGGATAATTTACATGGGGAAAGAAATCACTTCTGTTCCACTGTTGCCCATTCACTTTCGCTATGGGGATCAACACAGAGGAGATCAACTATAAACCAGAGATGGGCTATATTGTAAACAAGGAAGTAACCTAATCCATATCTTGGAATCAGCCTCTTATTTCTTGTTTAACCCTCATCCTCTCGTGGAATTCAAACTTATCTTGGGTGATTCTCCTTAGGTGAACATTTATGAGAAGTGAGAAAATTTTAAAGGAAATATTCCATAGCTAATGGCAGTAGAGGGGAGATAAAATGGAAAGAGAATGAAGAGAGAGTAGAGCTGTGTTATTCTCAAGATCACTTTAAGAACTTAATTAATTCATTGTTACATTACTTTTTTTATGTTGCTGATGAAGATTTTCTCTGACAATATAGGGATTTCCCTAGTTGGAAACAGAGCCTAAGTTGCTATTATTGTTTTATAGGTTAGGAAACTATCATTTAAAAGTGAAAAGGAATTTCTGTTAACTAAGTATTAAAACTTGAATTTGTTTTTGTGCCATTTGCCTTTAGACAGTGAAAGATAAATCACTTCACAGAAATTTGGGAGTTAGGCAAGACTGAATACAGGGAAGCAACTAAAAATAATAACTTATGGATCAAACATTTAAGTGTTATATTTACCAGGGTAAATTTACCATTTATTGTAGCAAATTTATATCCCTGCACAGGCTTCACTTAGATTAATGTTTTACTTTGTTTCTTCCAAGGAAAAATTTAAAGTGTTCTATGTCTTTAAAGCATGACTTATTCTTGCAGAGTTTGAGATGCGCTTGTTCAGCAGTAGCTCCTGAGGGATCTGGAATGTAGACCCTTAAAACAACAGGGGTTCCAACCAGTATACTGTTCACCTCTTATCATAGGAGAGTCAATAAAAACAGCTCTCCTATGGTGCTGACAAAGTACAACCAGGCTCAGAATGACGATGTGGTAAACTTTGAGGGCACTGGTGCTATTATTTCTGACTAAATTTATTTAGATCTTAGAAAAATGCACTAATGTTGAACTATCTTCCTCTGATACCTCCTGTAAAACCATACCCATGCTACTATGCACAGCCATGCAGTTTGCACACTGTGACAAAAGCAGCGTGTCTGGAGACAGATAGAGACAGGATTCCAACCTGGCACACGAGTGGTTCCCACCAGAGAAAGGAAGGAAGGAAGGAATATCTTTGTCTTTTTTTGCACAGAAGTGGAATCTACTCACTGAACTGTAAACTCTGTATATGTGATCCTCTGAGAGGCATTGCTTTCTATCTGCCTGCAGGAGATGCCTTTCCAAATTCAAACACGGGCTCTGAATACGCTTCCAGAATCCCTGAAAGCAGCCATGTAGATGAGAGTTGAGATTTTCCCAAAAGGATTAGATTTGCCCATTGCAAATTATCCAGGAAATTATTCAGGAAATAAAGACTTAAGGACTAGGCTTCAACTAATCCTTAAGAAAACTTCATTTCTTTCTAAGTATTGGGAAAAATTTCTTTTTGGATTCTGAAATATGGTGATGATAGATTCCTATCAATGCCATTTGCTTGTAGTACAGGAAAAAGGGAGCAGCGTCGCACACTAAGGATCACTAAGGGCAGAAATTTTGCAGTAGTCATAAGCTTAGTTTTACTTTTCATCCAGAATTCTAAACCTTTAGAAAATTCTTATCAACTCTGATGACTAGAATTGACTTCCTGTGGATAATTACAGAAACTGCCTCTCTCTCTTGTTAAGGATATAGTTCAAGGGCTGATCAATATTTCTTTTTCTAAGAAATAATGGGGACATCTTTATTTATGGGAGGGGCAATATTTGCAGAGGTAGCTGGCACAAAGGTCTGTCATGGCAAGAAATTAAAAAACAAAATTGATATTTCATGTGCTCTAATACATTTTTCTTAAATGCTATGAACATACTTGAACCTGGTGATTGTCCTAGAAGCTGAATTTTACTAACAGTTTGGACAGCTACACACAAGAGCCATGGCAAAACTTTCCATAAAATTAATTAATATTTATTAACTAAAATTAATTTTATGTTTTTTTCTGCTATTGAAAATATTTTCTTTCAATTTGTGAATTATGATGTATATCAAACAACACTAATCTGTTTCCCATTTGAAATGCGGTTTGGAAAAGATTACCAAAAAACTCGACAATAATCCCAAAAGAGGTGTCAGAAGCTTTAGATAAAAAGAAATAACTCCATTTATAGCTGATAAATTACCAATCAGAAAGCATTTAGCCAAAGTTTTTAATATAAATTTTATATGAAGCCTTGTAGAATGAAGTGTTCATGGACCTTATCTGAAGCCACATTAAAGAAGTTTATTTCTGTTTATAAAAACAATGATCACCACATTGAGAGGAACAGAGAAAAGATCGATGGAGGGAGAGAATGCACACATGCCAGGTACAAGGTTTAAACTCTAAAAGGGACTGAAATTGGTTCTCTTCCTCTTATGCAGTAAGCAAATTCCCTTTATTTGAGTTTGGTTTCCAGCACTAAGAATTCCCATTAAACAACAGAAAGCTGTGAACACATTGCTAGATTGAGGAATTAGTAAATCTAAGTTATGGGCTTAGTTCTCTCACGAACCATTGTGTCTTTAAATAAATCACTTATTCATTCTAGATTGATCTTATCATTTCCCAAATAAAAATAATTATAAGAATATTTGCCTATTTTTCATTTAGCTCTAACAATCTCCCTTTTAATGACATATTTTACTTGGCCTTGATTTTGATATTAAATGTAGAATGCTATCTTGGAAAGAGATATTAGAGAAATAATTTGCTATCTTTATAGCATAATTTTCCAGGCAGAGAAATAAATGAAGTATGGTTGCTTTCCATGAAGGCCGAAAATCACTTGTGACTGTCACCAACATAACACAGCTACACAACTCACTCATTAATTCATTCATTATTTTTTAAAACAATTACTACAAGCCAAATTCATTCTACTTATGGGAATGTAGCAATAAACAATTGAGACAGACCCACATGCAGCTTAATTTCTAGTGGGATTTACACAATGAACACATTAACAAATAAGTAAATTAGGCAATTTCAAGTCAATACATCAAAGAAAGTTAAGAAGCGTAATGGCTTTTGATGGGGATACAATAAGGAGGGAAGATACCTAATTTAGCTAGATAAACAGGAAAAAACTCTTCTGGAAAAGAGACCTTTAATATAAAATCTGAATAATATAAGAAAACATTGATGTGATTAGGATCTTAAAAAGAATAGAAGGAGAAGGATTCCAGCAATTTAAATGAAGAAGATATTTCAGACTTAGCCTGACCACGTAGAAATCATGTAGGGATTGAATTACTTATGAGGATTATTGGTTCCCTACTATTGAATATTCTCATTAAATAGGTCTGAAGAGGTGAGAGAATCATTTATTCTTCATTTGCACCCTCCTACTTTTGGTGGATCTGCAAAGAAGAGACCAATGACAGATACAAAATGGAACTTTCTTTCTTATCCAACTAAGGTAGATCAATTGGGCAATTAGGAGGTACAAGATGAAAAAATAAAAAAGTAACACCACTTTCCTATTCACTCTGTTAAATAAGAAATAACCAAAATCAATCATAGATAGAGCTGACCCCTTAATTTTTACCAAAATAAATACTGCAGTCCTACAACTTTCTACATGAGCACATAAAATATTTAGAAAATTCTATCTCAGCAAATGCGGAAAACACCGTCAATCTCAACTATCTTCCTTTACTTACAAAGATTTAGAGTGCTTTTGAGAGACAGAGAAAAAGCTATAACTATCATTCTAGATCAAGCCACTACCATTAAAATGCCTGTCACATTTATGATAAAAACAAAGATGAACACAAACTGCTTATGTAGCTGAGAAACTATCAGTAAGCAAATTGACAGTATATTTAGATACTTGGTATTTCAAAACGAACAATTTTCCTAGACAAAATATAAATGCTGTTTATATTTATAGAACCAAGCTCACTTTCCTAAAAATCTTTAAGAATTTGGATACTAGCTGATGAAACAACAGAGCAATATAAATTGCATCAATAATTTTCTTGAGGAAGTATAATTGATTTATTAAGATTGATACGAATAATATTCCCTTTTCATATTTCTTTTACCAATTTGCTCCTAAATCCCATCACAGATACAAACATTTGCATCTAAGTCCCATCATATACGGAAATATAAAAGCTGCAACACTGACGGGCCCTTGGTTGATCTAGAATGTTATCATGAACCAGCCAAAGCTCAATGTTCAAAGTCAGCTGAGACAAGGTCTTCACGGTGAAAGAAGAAAGGGATCAAACATGAAACTAAAAGCTAGCTTCTACTTCTGACACTTTCAGTAACTCATTGTCAAGAAGTCCCAAGGGGATTGTACATGTTGTACCTAGTGAGTTGTATGATATCAAGCGTACAGGAGCTGTTCTGCTAAGGAGAGTCAACTGCTGCTGATGGCAAGAATGTAAAGTACGTGGACTTCGGTATGCAGGACATACCATTGCAGTAAATTCAAAAGTCAAAATCTATGAGCTATTTGTCCAGGCTTCTCTGTCTTAGGACCTCAAATCTCAGACCCTTTCCATAAAAATTTTACACTTTTAAGGTCACTCTACAAATAAGCTTCAACGTAGAGAGGGAGTTAATACAAAGGAAGATATACAATTCTGAAATAAAGTCACCTGGTTTAGTGTCCTGGGTAGGACCAGCTTCAAGTGCATATAACTTTCTCAGGGACCAAAAGAGGACCCAAACCTGGAATTTAATGTTCAGCAGTGGTTGTCTTGAAATTCTTACTAATTTTATTTTTGAATTTTTTTAGAAGTGAAGGCTGATAGGGCAATGGACCATGCGTGTTTTGGGGGCTTGTAGCCTGTTTTAACACATCCTGTCTCCCAACCCCAGTGCACCTTCCCACCTCTCGTGGGTGAGTTCTCTGCCCCCTGCTCTGCTCCCTCCACCTACCAACTGCCACCACCCTTTCCTTATGGTGGGAGTCTAGGCACAGGCACAGGGAGGGTTCGGGTTGAACACAGGCCCTATGCAGCATTGAAGGCAGGATTCCCTGTACCTTTCATCCTTGGCATTCACTCCATGAGTATCCTCATGCCCAAAGGAGCATGTCATTAAATACCAAATTAAAACCACCATGATTGCTGAAGAGAGAGAATGTCGAAGAAAGGAAAACAAGGAGTCTCATATTTTCATTTTCCATACGACCTCGCAGATTACGTAGCTGGCTCTGATTTCAGATTTACCATACTTGCTGTGTTATCCTAGGAAAATCACTGAATCACTCTAACTTTGTTTCTTCATCTGTAACTATGGATTTGGTTTACTGGTATACAGTGATGTCAACTAAAAGTATCATTATCTTGATAAGAAACACAATAGCAGGAGGGGATGTAATGAGTTGCCTTTGAGCTTATCAATTAATACTTACTTTGAGTTTAAATCGTCTTAAACATACAAACCTGTAGATCATCCACTGAAAACAAGAAGTATCACTGCCAAATCAGAGGAGAAGGTATGTTTCTCAAACGTCAGAGTAGAACTTGAAAACACTTCCCATAGAATTAATTTTATAAGTCTTAGCCAGACTGTACAACATTATTTAATCTCATAGTTAGACTATATACAGATTAAATAAGACTGCGTTGTCTTGTTTAG
Source organism: Rhinopithecus roxellana (assembly GCF_007565055.1). NCBI lineage: Eukaryota > Metazoa > Chordata > Mammalia > Primates > Cercopithecidae > Rhinopithecus > Rhinopithecus roxellana. The sequence goes on along the minus strand of NC_044550.1, from coordinate 124,364,150 downwards.
AAGCTTGTTACTTTTAACATTATAATGCCATTCTTATATTTTCACAGGAAAATGCATACTTTGTGTCTCAAAACACACAGAAATAAACTTAATCATGCATCTTTGTATGCTGCAAGTAGGCTGACAGTAACGTATTTTGAGATTTCAGTAGTGGCTGTTAGGGATGTATGAATTAAAAGTACCTTCTGGCCAGGCGCAGCAGCTCAAGCCTGTAATCCCAGCACTTTTAAGAAGCCGAGGCGGGCGGATCACGAGGTCAGGAGTCCAAGACTAGCCTGGCCAATATGGTCAAACCCCATCTCTACTAAAAATACAAAACTTAGCAGGGCATGGTGGCACACGCCTGTAGTCCCAGTTGAAGCAATTCTTCTGAGGAAGACTTCCTCTCTCTTGCCCTTTCAGACATTTTTACTTGTGTGTTCCTCTTAACCATCTTAGTATCGTCACCAGTTAAAATTTAAATACATCAAAGCCCATGTAGATTTTTATTTAATAATAAAAAAGAAAGAAAAATTCCTATGAAAATATTCTAGGACTGTTGGAAGTGTTTTTTCTTCAATGTTGCTGAGAAATACATTCTTTTAAATATTTTTTTCTCAGGAAACATTTAGCATAGGATATAGAAAGTTTATCTTCTTATGTAGGATAAAAATTAAGTACATATTGAAATCATTTTCTAAAGCCTAATTTTACCGTGAAGGCAGAGTCACTAGAAGCACTCATTCCTACAAGCAGAATTTAAAATGCATAAACATGAGATAGTTTGGACTTTATGGCACAGCAGCAACAAATATATAATTGAGTATTGGGGCTTATTTTTACTGCTCCACACATATCAATTATCTTTGAGACTAGCCTGTATACAAAATTGACAGGCAGTATTTAAATTCAGGTCTTTATATACTGTTCCATCACATGGGGCATTGCAGACATGTCAGGTACATTGGAAAAATTAAAATCAGATCTGACTGTGTAAGAATATTCTAAATTAAAAATGTTTTCAAATTCACTGAAGAATATATGATCTTACCAGGAAAAGAAAAAATGTGCAGTTCTTTTCTTATGCACTAATATCCTTTCAAGCTGAAATAATCAGAATACATATAGTAAAAATAGTTTTGAAATATTAAAGAAACTAACTGTGTAGAAGACTTGAAAATTACTTATGTGTAAGGAAAGTATCTAAGGGTCTTTGAATCTTTTACTTTGAGAATATGAAAAAATAAGATGTGCATATTGCACTGGGCTAAAAATAAACTTCATCTCTCAAATGGGCTTCATGGCTAAACCCATGACGCAATGATCTGATCTGCTCAGTTCTTTTATGAAATTGTCCCTCGTCACATATTTCCTCATTCAAAACTCACTGTAAATCTTACATTGAGAATGACATAAATCAGTTCACTCAGTATGCTGGTAACTAAAGCTATAATTTTTGACTTCATAAACTCCTTATCTAAACATTGTAACATTAATCCTGACACATTTTGTCACAGATTTGCTGAATTTCCCTTGATTCTACTTCCCATTTCTTTCCTCAAATATTCTTAAATAATTTAACTTTAGTCCCTCTTCCTTGTTTAGTTTTTATATTATCATGTTAAAAATCAATTTAGCTATATTTGTGTTAAACTTTGTAAAATGAACTCACAAAAACACATGTCCTTAATATATAAATGTGCATATGAATGACACAAAGTTATATTTTAGGTATACATATTTGTATGCACATATATACATACACTCAAAATCTATTTCAAATCCTTTGAAATTAATGAAACTTCATGTGTTGATTGAGTTTAAATCTTTTTCTATTCCTATATTGTGACTAATAGAAAGTAATATGCAATGATTTTTATCAATACAAAATGAATGTTCTAAAACTAAAATGACCTTCTAAAAATTGTCATAAAATTATTTAAGTTTAAAGCATTCAAAAATAGCATATGTTAAGTGATTCTATATCTCTACACCTTTCAGTCAATTTGGTTTAAGAAATATAATTAATAGCACTAGCCTGTTTAATTATTATATACCACTTATTAAATATCTTTTATTTTCACTGGACATCATAGTTTGCAACATAAACATGTATCCTCTGTCTGCTGTAATCTTACAGAAAAACAGATTAAAGATGATAGATGTAGCTCTCTATATACAAATATAAATATATGTATATATAAATCATAACATGTTACATATATATAAAACCCATTATATTTTATAAGGATAAGTCATGCAAGACACAAGTTACTGCTGTGCAGATACAACAAAAAGTTCATAACAAAAACCTAAATTAAAAATAATATTAAAAATATTAGTTTAATAATTTGGCAATGTATGCACATATCAAAATATCACATTGTATCCCATAAATATGTATAATTGCCCTTTGAACACCGTAGATTTGAACTGTGTGGGTCCATTTATACGTGGATTTTCTTCTGCCTCTGCCAGCCTAGAAACAGCAGGATCGACCATTCCTCTTCCTTCTCCTCCTGAGCCTATTACAGTGTAAAGACAATGAGGATGAAGACCTTTATGATGATCCACTTCTATTTAATCAATAGCAAATATATTTTATCTTTCTTATAAATGTTTAATAGCATATTTCATCTCTCTTATTTTATTACAAAAATACAGTGTATTCTGTATTCTGTATTTATATATATATGTACATATAAATGTGTATATACTGTCTGTTTTATATGTATATAATATATGTTACTCAATTGTTCATGTTATCAGTCAAGCTTCTGGTAAATAGTAGGCTACTCATAGTTAAAAGGGGATTCAAAGTTATTTGCAGATTTTAGCTGCGCACAGTGGCTCACGCCTGTAATCCCAGCACTTTGGGAGCCTGAGGTGGGAAGATTACTTGAGGCCAGGAATTCTAAAGAAATCTGGGCAACACAGCGAGACCCCAGTCTTAACACAAAATAAAAAAGAATTAGCCAGGGGTCGTGGCACACGCTTGTATTCCTAGCTACTTGGAATGAAGCTGAGGTGGGAGCATTACTTGAGTTCAGGAATTCGAAACTGCAGTGAGTCATGACCTCCACTGCACTCAAGCCTGGGCAATAGAGCAGGAGTTTGCCTCATAAAAAAAGAAAAAAAAAAAAAGGTTATATGCAGGTTTTTGACTATGTAGAAGATTGGTGCCCCTAATTCCTATACTGTTCAAGTGTCAACTGCAAAATTATTACTTGTCAACTAAAAAGTTTTAAAAAACAGACTTGGGGATATTATCAACAACAATTTTTTAAATAAATACAAATAGCAAATACCCCATACCCTCAAAAAAAAAAAAAAAAAGGATTTTATTGATAATTGCCAATGTTGTTTTGCTATTTAGTGAAAGAAGTTCATTTTAGATGGTGGTACTAGGGTGTGGCTCAGGAAAGAATTATTTATGGGGTTCTTAAAGTGTGCTTTAGGAGAAGACATGGGAATTATTCTATACACACATAATTTCTGTCGAGGAGAAAAGTATACAGAAGTCAGCATTAAGCAGTTAATGAAAGTTATAAATAAAATTGAGCAGCACTTTCTCTTTCCAAGTATTATTCTTATTTATTTATTTATTTATTTATTTATTTATTATTATTATTTTTTTTTGAGACGGAGTCTTGCTCTGTCGCCCGGGCTGGAGTGCAGTGGCCGGATCTCAGCTCACTGCAAGCTCTGCCTCCCGGGTTTATGCCATTCTCCTGCCTCAGCCTCCGGAGTAGCTGGGACTACAGGCGCCCGCCACCTCGCCCGGCTAGTTTTTTGTATTTTTAGTAGAGACGAGGTTTCACCGTGTTAGCCAGGATGGTCTCGATCTCCAGACCTCGTGATCCGCCCGTCTCGGCCTCCCAAAGTGCTGGGATTACAGGCTTGAGCCACCGCGCCCGGCCTATTCTAATTTATTTTTGTCTCTATTTACCTATCTTCAATATTACCTATTATCTATCTATATCTATCTATCTATCTATCTATCTATCTATCTATCTGTCATCTGCCTGTCTGCTTATCATTTAAATCTCACAGCTTATTTAGAAAAGTATTCATATAGCTGTCATTTAGTAGTTAAAGATGGTGAGGCACAGATAAGTTCTGCATCATACCTGTTTCTTGCAGAGTAAATGGAAAGCTAGAATTGGATTCGTGATTCTAGGTGAGAATCTGAATTGTTAACAATTATTGTTTAGAAGATTATTGGCCACTCAAACACCACACACACATGCACACACATGCACACGCACACAAGTACGGTATATTTGCATGCATGTTAACAATGAGATCACTTGGACTCGGGAAGGGGAACATCACACACTGGGGCCTATCATGGGGAGGGGGGAGGAGGGAGGGATTGCCTTGGGGAGTTATACATGATATAAATGATGAATTGATGGGTGCTGACGAGTTGATGGGTGCAGCACACCAACATGGCATAAGTATACATATGTAACAAACCTGCACGTTATGCACATGTACCCTAGAACTTAAAGTATAATTTAAAAAAAAAAAAAAAAAAAAAACATTTGAAACTTTATCTGTTTCTTTATATTTTTCTACCTCCCTTGTGAGATTTCTTTTTGATCTCTACATTGGTAATCATTCGTATGAAGTAGATGCCCACAACTTAGTTTTGCTGTCACTCAGTCTATTTTCTGTTTTTCCTTAACAGTAACCATCTGTTACCTTTATTAAATATCATATAATTAAATGTTTGAAATTTCAGCTGCATAAAGATTAAGCACATATTAGCCAGGAGAGTGTTGATTGCAAGTGATGGAAACTAAATTCAATCTAGTTTAGATAATAGACTGTTTTGTATTACAGAGTCTATGAGAAGGAGAAACAAAGAAAGGCAGAGAAACTACTGAGTTTTGGGAATAACAAGAGTGTTGGAAAGACAAGAAAGCCTCTCTGTCTATCTCTCCTACTTCCTCTCCAGGAAGATACAGATATAAATATATCTATATCTTTAAAGCCTGTCAATTTTGTATCTCCACAGAGTGTGCTATGGTCTGAATATTTGTGTTCAAAGTTCATTGTTGAAATCCTGCCCTGCCAAGGTGATATCAGGATGTTACTTGGGAGGTGATTAGGTCACGAGAGGCAAGACTCCATAAATGGGATTTATGTTTTCAGAGTCTCGCTCTGTCTTCCTGGCTGAAGTGCAGTGGCTTGATCTTGACCCACTGCAACCCTCGTCTCCTAGGTTCAAGCGATTCAATGATTCTCCTGCCTCAACCTCCAGAATAGCCAGGACTACAGGTGCGTGCCACAACGCCTGGCTAATTTTGTTTCTTTTTTTTTCTTTTTTTCTTTTTTTTTTTTTTTTTAGTAGTAGAGATGGGGTTTTACCATGTTGGCCAGGATGGTCTCAAACTCCTGACCTCGAGTGATCCACCTGCCTGGGCCTCCGAAAGTGCTGGGATCATAGGCGTGAGCCATGGCGCCCAGACCATGAATGGGATTCTGAAGAAATCCCAGAGAGTTAACAAGCCTCTTCTACCATGTGAGGACACATTGAAAAGGCAACATACTGTGGACCAAGAAATAGGCTCTCACCAGACACAGAATCTGCCGTTTCCTTGATCTTAGACTTCTCTGAAAGTGTTAGGAATAAATTTGTGGGTAGTTTATAATATTTTGTTATAATGACCCAAACAGACTAAGAGTTTCTCCACATAATGGGAAATATAGGCACAGATACTCTAAGAACATCACATCCCATGCTTTCTGCCATCAGATGGTTTACTTTTTGGTCCCAGTGAATTTTTTGGTTCTTCATAACTAACCACCTCATTGCCTGTGAACTATGGTCAAAGAGTAGATTATTTAATGTTTCCATTTCCACTGGAGCAGTTGGAATTTTTAAAAAAGGAGCAGCTCCCAAATGAAGGAGGAAGGAAGACAAGAGAAGGAATGTAATGCTAGTCAGACAGAATTAAATGGAAAAACACTAGATAAATACTTATTCTTTGTTTGTTTAAAAAGAACAGGCCAGTGGATTTTTATGTTAATCAAGATAATAAATCACTGCTCTTATAGACCATTTGCAACAACTTAGAGATAGCCTTTGTTAGTTTTAATCAACAGATTATCTTGGTAGTCTAATTGCTAATAATTTTATTCTATATTTATAATATATATTAGCATTACACAAATTGCTCTAATACTTATGAAGATTCATGTTGTATAAAGTAAATCGATGCTGGACACAGGAGTGGTGAGACCATGCTTTCACTACTTTTCACAGAAATCTCCCCTCTCAGGACAGAAGTAGATGATGTTTAACTTCCTGTGCTTTTTTCTCTATCCATTGCTATGTCGAGAAGACTATAGATTTCCTAGGCAAGACCTTTCACATTTTGTACAGGTTTTTATTTTCTTTTAATTGGTTAAGGATAACATAAGATGTTAAACTGAAATTACAATTAAAATAAATGTGTGAATGAAAGTATTAATCATCTAGCTTTCTTCCACTAGCATACACACACAAAAGTAGAATATTCTAAAACATTTGTTTTGTCTGAAGGTCAAGTTGTGATAATTTCAGGAAATTCAGGGGTAAGTGTCAGAGATAATCACACACACACACACAAATTAATTGGACAGTATTAGCTTTAATTAATGAAAGACAGGATAAGTATGAAAAATATATTTTACAGTATGGGAAATAACAAATAAGACAGAGGAAATACCCCAACATAATGGTATTTGCATTTTATGTATATAAAAGTTGATTAAACTCACTTATCAAAATAGAGATTCACAAATTTAAAGAAAGTTTTCAAAACAGACCCAGTAACATGTACTAAAAAAGAAATATATAACAGTGAAAAAGGATGAAAATAAAAAAACAGAAAAATACACCCAAGGCAATTATGAATCACAAGAAAATGTTGGTAGAATTTTTACATATTATCAAATAAAATTTAAGGCAAAACATTACAGAGTATATAAATATTATATAATAATAAAATATAAAGCTTAATGGAATGTTGTCTTCATAATTATATGCAAATAAATGTTGGAGTTATGTTTATATGCAAATAGAGCTAAAAACAATAAATAAAGGAACAACTTACAGAACCAAAGAGAAAAATAGATAAATTAACATTTTTATTTGGATTTTAAAATTTCGTTTTTGTCAGAAGCTGAAATATCATCAGAAAAATATTAAATAAAATTATTCCAGTTTTAACGTCACAATTAATGTCCTCATTGCATGTATATATATACTTTATGTGTGTGTATGGATGTACATTTTACACTTGGTTACCAGTACACATGGAACATTAGTAAAAATTGATATTAGTCTATTCCAAAAAAACTTAACAAACTTTAAGATTTTAAAACAACACAGAACTCATATTCCAAATAACTAGAAAAAAACTGCATACTTTGAAAACTAATCAATAAATAAACTCTGTATTAAATCAGGAAGATAATTATAAAATAGTCAGAAATGTATTACAATGAAAATACTCAAAACTAAATGCATGGAACAGAGCTGAAAATATTTAAAAGTATATTTGCAGCTTTTTTTGAAGAAATAATAAAATAACTGAATACAAATGAATATTCAACTCAAGCAGACAGAAAGAGTTCTATAAAGTCAGAAGAGTAAAGGAAGGAAATAATAAAAATAATCAGAAATTAATTAAATATGCATTTTTAAAGAGGCCAAAAAGACAAATCTTTGAAAATATCAATGACAGAAAATCTTATTCTCTGGAAAAGAATCAAATATAAGAAGTGGGAAGATGAAGTAAAACGAAATAAGAAAATAATTTAAAAAATACAAAAAAACTAGCTGGGCATGGTGATGGGCGCCTGTAGTCCCAGCTACTCGCGAGGCTGAGGCAGGAGAATGGCATGAACCCGGGAGGCAGAGCTTGCATTGAGCGGAGATCCGGCCACTGCACTCCAGTCTGGGTGACAGAGCGAGACTCCGTATCAAAAAAAAAAAAAAAAAAAAAAAAAGAAAATAATTCAGACAATTAAGATTAAGTACATTATGAAATACATATTAATATTACATATCAGTGAATTTTGAATCATAGGTGAAAGGATTATTGAAATCATTGTAAAATGCTAAATTTGAAGAAGTGAAAATGAGTGGACCAATGTTCTTAAATAAACTGAAATTGTAGGAAAAAACAGAAAATAGTATGAAGAAATTTATGTTTTATAAGGATGCACACATTTAAGACCATGTATTTGATGTATACATATATCATATGAGAGAGGGTGCTATGCAGAGAGAAAACGGTAGTAAAGAGTAAAAATCAGGGAGAAAAAAATGCAATACAATGCAAAGAGAAATATAATGATACAGATTCTTAGATAAACTGATGACAACAATGTTCCAATTACTGGAGAGGAAAATAAATAATAAATAAATATTATATTAATGACAGAATCTTTTTTTGTGTTTTTTGGTTTTTTTGGTTTGTTTGTTTTGAGACAGAGTATCGCTCAATGACAGTACGTTTTACATAGCTTTATGTAACAAAGAAACTAAGTTAACACCCACAACTTTTACCATTCCTATAAAAAATATTCCAGGGACAGCAAATATAGATTCATTAACTGCTTACACTGATTGCAATTTTAAATGCAATATAAAGTATCATACCTGAATAAACAAGTAAATGCCAAAAGTGTCATAACATTATTGGTTATTGTGACAGAGTAAATTTCACATCTGCCTCACTCAGGAAACTTTTTAGTTTGATCACTTTTAGTTACGAAACCATTACATAATAACTCATAAATAATTTATAAGTTCTCTCTATTTTGGGAAAATAGTGCAAAGAAAAATGTCTGTATTTATTTGACTGTTTGCTGTATAAACAAGGACTAAAACTAAGGAGTGAGATGCCCCAGGTTTTCTGCATATAAGTTTTCATGGTTAGAGCAAATGTGTTTTCTGACTTCCTCTTTCTCTACTTTTGTTATAAACTCACAGAGCTAGAAATCAGTTTCTGTCACCAAAAATATAAGGTCTGTATTTATGTATCATTTTCCATAAATGTGAGGCAAATAGTCCCATAAAAGAAACTATTGTTGTAAAGGAGGGAATGTAAATATTCTACTGTTGTCTACTTCTCTAGAAACATTGGAACAAACCTCTTAAAGTTAATTCAATAACTGAGTTTTCATTGAATTTAATTAAAGGCATTCTATATTGATTTTACAAACAAGATTGCAGATCCACCAAGATGGTTTGTTGTTATCTTATCAAACCATCTACACTCATATATTTGCCAAATCATAGCACAATAAAAGCTCTTACCCATCCTAAATGATGAAGTGTTGCAATAACTTTGTAAATGAAGGTACTCTAGTCAATAAACACCTTGTGATTTATTGTTGTAAGATTCATTATTATTTCTAAATCATTCATACTCAGTTCTAAGCCCTTCATATATCATGTTAGACTATATATAAAATTACAAGTCCTATTTTTACCAAATTGAATCAACAAATTCTACTCAAGCTTTCTTGGTAATGCCTGATTTAATGCTTTCATTAAGAGTTACTTTAGAAACTTTCTCATTTGTTTACTTTTTTGTAATTTACTTCCAGATGAGGGAATTTGCTTTGACATATTTCCAATGTTGTTACAACAAGGTACATAAATAAAAAATAATACAAAAAATAATAATCCTGCCAAAAAATTGGTAGAATTTTCTTTCTACAGAGCCAAATATAGTCAGAATGCTACATTCCTAGATCATAGCGCTCTGTAGTATACCAACTACATCCCTAAAACACAACAGACACATATACAACACCACACATATACAACCCATACAACCCACTCACATATACAACATGCACATAAATACAACCAAGACAACCACAGACAGCCTGAAATGGTTTGATATTGTGTTTTCTCTAAAATTTATGTTAAAATTTAATCGCCAATGCAACAGTAGTAAGAGGTAGAACCTTTAGGAGGTGAGCAGGATGAAGGCTCTACCCTCATGAATGGGATTGTCCCTTATAAAAGAGCTGGAGAGAATGAGGTAGGCCGTTTTTGCCCTTTTGCCTTTCTGCCCGTTCCGCCATATGCGGATAAGGCATTCATCTTCTCCACAAGATGCACCATTTGGAAGCAGAGATTAAGCTTTAATCAGACACTAAACTTGACACTCTCTTCATCTTGAACTTCCCAACTTTCAGAACTGTGTTAAACAAATTTCTATTGTTTACAAATTACCTAGGCTGTAGTATTGTGTAATAGTAGCCCAACAAGACTAAGACACTGCTCATTTCTTCCACAGAGTCATCTTTTCTGAAGTCATTTCTCTTGCCTGCCATATTCTTCCCCTTCTTGCTTGTTTTGATTTAACGATTTTGTTAACAAGCCAAAAAAAAAAAAAAAAAAAAGAGAGAGAGAGAGAGAGAAAATAGAAAATGACTGAATGAAAGAAAAGGAGCAGGAGTTTTTAACTTGAACTATCATAAAATGCATCCTTCTATTCCCTAGGCTAAAGTAGTTGTTTCATCTTTTATGTATTCATGGTAGGTAGAAAACTGAGGATGGGGCCACAAACTGAGAATGGGGCCTGTAGAGGTTGAGAAAGGCAAGGAAACAGTCTTTCTGAAGCCTGCAGTTCCATTGTCAACTTGATTTTAGAACTTCTAACCTCCAGAACTGTAAGGTAGTTAACCTGTATTGTTCAAAGCCACAATATTTCTGGTACATTATTACAGCAGCAATAGGAAGGAAAGTAAAACAGTATCCATGTACTCCTTTTACATTCTTCAGAAATGTGTCTGCTTATTTCCCTTCACCATAAGATTTCCAAGAGCATCAGGCTTACTTTACCTGTCCATATAGTTTGGCTGTGTCCCCACCCAAATCTCATCTTGAGTTGTAATAATCCCCATGTGTCAAGGGTGGGGCCAACTGGAGATAATTGAAACATGGAGGCAATGTCCCCCACACTGTTTTCATGATAGTGAATAAGCCTCACAAGATCTGATGGTTTTATAAATGGGAGTTCGCCTGCACAAGCCCTCATGCCTGCTGCCATGTAAGATGTGCGTTTGCTTCTCCTTTGCCTTCCACTATGATTGTGAGGCCTCCTCAGCCATGTGGAAGTGTGAGTCCATTAAATCTCTTTTCTTTATAAGTTACCTAGTCTTGGGTATGTCTTTATTAGCAGCGTGAGAACAGATTAATACACCTGTAAATTAGAATTTTGGTGTGAATCAAGCTTTCCTCAAAAAGAGATTTTACAATGTTTCCACCTACTTATTATTTGTTTTAAATTTTACTCTATCTTTGCAGATATAGCATGTAAATTTATATTAATTTCTAATGTGTTTTCTGGAGTTATTTTGGAACTATCAAAGCTATTATAAACAAAATGTATGCATTTCTTAGCTAGAAAACAGAATAACACACGGTCTGACTCAACAAAGTCATGTGCAAAAAAACAGATGTAGGCTTGGGCATGGTGGATCACACCTGGAATCCCTATACTTTGGGAGGTCAAGGGAGGGGATAACTTGAGTCCAGAAGTTCAAGACAGCCTGGGCAACATGGTAAAACCCCATCTCTACAAAAAACAAAAAAAAAATAGTTGGGCATACATGTCATAGTCCCAGCTACTCTGGAGGCTGAGATGGGAGGGTTGCATGAGCCCGGAAAGTGGAGGTTGTGGTGAACCATGGTCCTGCCATTGCACCCCAGCCTAGGCAACAGAGCAAGAGCCTGTCTCCAAAACAAAAACAAAAGAAAACCAAATGCGACTCCAAGTATCTTGAAGAAACATAAAGACTATTCCTATTTATTAAGAAGGTAATCCTGGCAACATCAAATAGACATCTTTATATTAAAGACTTACAGAGTTTATTCATAAACACTGATCTAGTCCTCACATGTTCCCCCTCAGGATAGCTGCTCAAATTTCACTCAACCTTTTCTTTTTTATTAATGATATCTTTTTAAAATTATTTTAAATTTATCCATAATAGATATACATATTTTCAGGGTACATGTGATTTGATACACTCAGATAATCAAATGAGGGTAAATGGAATATGCAACACCTTAAATATTTATATTTTACGATGTTAGGAACATTTGAATTTTTTCTTCTGGCTATTTTGAAATGTTAACTATAGTCACCCTACTGCTCTATCTAACACCAGGACTTATTTCTTCCACTTAACTGCATATTGGTACCCATTCATCAGCCTCTCTTTATCTGCTCTGATATGATTTAGTTCTATGTCCCCACCCAAATCTCACATCAAATTGTAATTCCAATGTGTTGAGGGAGTGACCTGGTGGGAGGTGACTGAGTCCTGGGGGCAAGACTTCTCCCTTGCTATTCTCGTGATAGAGCTCTCAGGAGATCTGGCTGTTTGATAAACGTGTGGTGCTTTCCCTCACTTTCCCCTCGCCTCTCCTGCCACCTTGTGAAGGAGGTGCTTGCTTCTCCTTCCAACATGATTATAAGTTTTCTGAGGACTTCCCAGTCATGCAGAACTGTGAACCAATGAAACATATTTTCTTTAAAAATTACTCAGTCTCAGACAGTTCTTTATAGCAGTGTGGAAAGAGACTAATACACCCCCTTCTCCCCACCCTTCCAGGTGTCTGGTGAATCTATTCCCTGTTTTCACCCAATTTTTTCTACTCTCTCGATTTTCTTTACTTACTCTCACCCCAGTTTCAGCCTGTTTCCAGACCCAAAGAGAGTTCATTATCCCTCGACTGAATAGAGCCTCTGGACTTCAGCTTCCAGTGATTGGCAGCATCACCTCACTCCAGAATAGCTGCAGGACCAGGCAGCTCTGTGCTCCCTTCTGTGTTTTATCTGAAGGCATTTTTAAAAATATAAGATAATAATAGAGAATAATATCCTCACCCCATTAATGTGTCACATTACAATATTTTGGTCAACAATAGACTGCATATACACTGTGGTCCCACAAGATTATAATGGATCTGAAAAAATTCCTGTTGTTTAGTGATGTCTTAATGACCCTGTGTAGGGCCAGGCTAACGTGTGTTTAGGTCTTACTTTCTAACAAAAAAAAAGTTTTAACAGTAAAAAAAAAAAAAAAAAAAAAAAAAAAAAAAAAAAAATTAAATAGAAAAAAAGCTTCTAGAATAAAGATATACAGAAGGAAAATATTTTTGTGTACAATGTGTTTGTGCTTTTGTTGCCCATTGTAGGTAGTTGTCCAAGTTCTTGGTGTTTTTAACAGAGAATTGGACGAAACACACAAACAAAGTAAAGCAGTGAAGGCAGCGACGTAAACGAAAGTACACCCCACAGTGAAGGAAAGGGCCTGAGCAAGCAGCTCAAGAGCATTGATTACAGAATTTTCTGGGGTTTAAATAGCCTCTATAGGTTTCCCACTGGTTCATTCTGTGCAAATGAAGTAGTGGCCACCCATCGGTCTGATTGGTTGCAGGAGGGAACCGGTTGGAGGTACTTTCATTTTCAACTGCCACGCAGAAAAAGGAGGGGTTGCAACTTCCACGCAGCAACTGCTGTGCAGAAGAAGGAGGGACTGCGACTGCCACGCAGCCACTGCCACACAGAAAAAGGAAGGGTTGCAACTGCCACGCAGCCACTGCCATGCAGAAAAAGGAGGGGTGCAACTGCCACGCAGCCACTGCCACGCAGAAAAAGGAGGGGTTGGAAAAGGAGTAGCCTCTGATATCCACTCAGTAAGAATCAGCCTTAGGCTCCCTGCCTCAAGACCCTATTCTCCTGCCTCAGCTTAAGCTAAGTGTTATTAGGAAAGAATCAAAAAGTTAAGACAAAATTTAAAAGTTGATAAAGTAAAAAAAAGTTACAGTGAGCTAAGTTTAACTTATTGAAATTTTTTTTACAATTTAGTATAGCCTAACGGTGTTTATAAAATCTACAGTAGTATACAGTAACATCCTAGACCTTCACATTCACTCACCACTCACTCACTCACTGACTCACTCAGAGCAACATCCAGTCCTGGAAGCTCCATTCACAGTAAGTACCTTACACAGGTGTACCATTTTTAGATCATTTATAGTGTATTTCTACTGTGCCTTTTCTATACTTAGATTTATTTAAATACACAAATATTACTGTGTCAAAATTGCCTATAGGATTCAGCAGGGTAACATGCCGTACAGGCTTGTAGCTAAGAAACAACAGGCTCTACCACATAGAAGGTGCAGTAGGGTATAACATCTAGGTTTGTATAAGTACACTCTAGGTTTGATGTTGGTACAACAATGAAATCGCCTAGTTATGCATTTCTCAGAATGTATCCCCATTGTCAAGTGATTCATGACTGTATATTAATATGAAGATGAAACCTAGCTAAGTAAAGAGATTTTTTACATGTGCATTTATCTTCATCTGTTCCCAAAGCGCCCCTAAAATGCAGTGAATATATTTTTTAAATTATAAACCCACTAAGACAAAGAAAAGAACATATAGCAATAACATTTTAAGATCTAGAAAAAAGGGAAAATTTCTTAGTGATTGACATAACTTAGAAACTTAAATCCTAGGCCAGTTTTAGGAAAATTAGGAAAAAAATCAAAGGAACATAACTTGTAAATCAAAACCTGCAAATTGCTCAGAATTCTAGAAGTCAGATATTTCTGGAAACAGGAGAGATGGTAGATCTAAAAATAAATTCGATTGATGTTTGTTTAGGAAACAGTAAAACTAACATTCATAATGAGTATAGAAAAGATGGAATGAATGATGTGGGGACATTTGAGTAATATAAGAAAGTTAGATTCATAAGTTAGAAAATATAAGAAGTTGAATTCATAAGTTACAGCTAATGTCAGGTAAACTCCAAACAAATAAATATTTCAATGTAAAAGTAGACTTACAAAAGCACTGAAAGAAAATAGAAAAATATTTCATAGCAATGGTGAAGAAGATCACTTTATGACACAAAATTCAAAACTCGTAAAATATGTATTAAGTATGAATACATAAAATTTTTAATTGCATAAGGAAATAAAAACTCCTTAAGTAAAATCAGAAGACAAAGGACTAATAGGAAAAAATAAAAATGACATCATGAACAGAAATTAATTTACCCAATGTATATTTTTTAAAAACTAAACACTGATATAAAATAATAACTAAAGAGAAACTAAAATTCAGTGAAAGACTTGAACAATTTGTAGAATATATGATACAAAGATTTCTTGATATAAAAGTTTTCATTCATCGTAAGAGAAATTTTGTTTTTTAAAGATATGCTTAGATGTCGTTATTTTTTCACCTCTTAAACTGACAAAATCCAAAGCTTAGTATGGCATGCAGCTTTGGAATGATGTCTCAAAATTGCAAATGTGTATAACATTTGACCTAGAAATTACACTATTGAGAATTTTCTTACAGCATGTTTGCCCATGCATTAAACCACTTAAAAGCAGGGTTATTTATTGCAATATTACTTTCAGAACAAGAGATGAGAGTTAATCAAATGCTCATAAAGAGAGGACTCATTAAATAAATGAATGTATATAAAAAAGAAGTTTCCTATGTACTGATACCAAAAAAGCCATGCAAATTTCATTAAGTGCAAAAAGCAAGGAAGCAGTCTCCCTTCTGTGTATAAAAGGAGAAACATGTATTTTAATTTGTATAAAAACTCTGCAGAATTTATAAAATCATCTACTTTGAGAGTTGAAGACTGGATACATGTGGGAGAAGTGAAGAAGTAATGCCTTTTTATGGTAAAACATTCTGTATTGTTAACTTTCTAAAATGAATATATACATTAATTATCCAAAAGAATGGAAGAAAGGAATCATTAGGAAACCAATAAGAAATATTTGAAAGGTATGTATGCATGTACATGTCCTTTCAAACATACACCCACAACAAACAAATAAATACATACCCTCACCCACATCAAAGAAATAAATTATACAAATGCATATATTTTTAAATATCAAAAATAAAAAAACAAGTGAAGCAACAAAATATGAGAGTTGTAATATGGAAAAGAAAAAAATCATCAAATATTTCAAGACATCATCCTAAAAGCATTCCAGATGGAAAATTCTCTTAAAGCGCCCAACGCAATGTGAATGAAAATACATCCATCTCAAGGCATATTATCCTCAAATTTCAGAATACTGTGAAAATTATATGCTTCCTAAAAGAATGAAAAACAAAATAAAAAGTAAACCAGTATTATTGAGGGGATAAATAAGAAGAAAGACATTGGATTTATTAAAAATGACATCAAAGGTAGGATAAAAATTTTTAAATGACTTTTAATTTTTAAGGAACCTAGAATTCTATACTTAGCCATGTTTTCAATTAAATGTGAGGGTGGAGTAGGGACATTTTCAAACCTTACAACATTTTCTCTCTTGCACATTTTCTCAAGAAGCTATTGGAAGAGATGCTCAAAGAAGAAAAACTTAACCATAATCCAATAAAGATGAAGACCTGAGATTCAGGAAGCAGATAATCTGAACTACAGAGAAAGTTCAGGAAAATTCTCTCATTGATGGTGATGGGAAATAACAGTAAATTCTGTACAGCAGTCTTGGACACCAACCAATCTAAACTGGCACAGTGCAGAGGCAATCAACAGAAAACACAATATTGGTAGAATGCCTGAAGTTTTTGATTGTATTCACAGGAAACATAAACAATTGGAAGACAGTTTATGAATGAATTTGTGATAGGCATCTTTTTTTCAACCTTTATTTTAGATTCAAGGGTACATGTGTAGGTTTGTTGCCTGGGTATATTGCATGATGCTGAGTTTTGTGTTACATATGATCCCATCATCCAGGTACTGAGCATGGTATCCAGTAGTTAGTTTTTAACCCTTCTCCCCTCTCTCTCCTGGTGGTCCCGTTTCTATTGCTGCCATCTTTATGTTAATGAGTATACAATGTTTAGCTCCCACTTGTGAGAACATGCAGTATTTGCCTATTTAATTGTTTATTTATTTATTGAGACATAGTTTTGCTCTATAGCCCAGGCTGGAGTGCGGTGGCCTGATCTCGGCTCACTGCAACATATGCCTCCTGTGTTCAAGCGATTCTCTTGCCTCGGCCTCCTGAGTAGCTGAGATTACAGGCACCCACCACCACACCTGACTAATTTTTGTCTTTTAGTAGAGATGATGTTTCACCCTGTTGGCCAGGCTGGTTTCGAACTCCTGACCTCAAGCGATCCATTCACCTCAGCCTCCCAAGTGACTGAGATTACAGGCTTGAGCCACTGCGCCCAGCCAGTATTTGCTTTTCCATTCCTGCATTAATTTGCTTAGGATAACAGCCCTCAACTTCATCCATGTTGCTGCAAAGAAAATAATTTTGTTCTTTTTTAGGGCTGCATAGTATTCCATAGTGTATATGTACCACGTTTGTTTTATTTAATCCACCGTTGATGGACACCTGGGTTGATTCTCTGTCTTTGCTGCTACAAATAGGGCTATGATGAACATGCAAAGGCATGTTTCTCCTTGAGATAAATATTTTAAAAATGCAATCAAATAAGCAAAAAAAAAAATAATGTCAGGGCTAACATACAGTTGTTAGAGAAAAAAATTGTATTTTGTTATATAGACACTAGCTTTAACATAATAATCGTTATGTAAGTAGTCAAAGTTCATATGGTCAAAATTATTATTTAGCTGTTTTAAAAGAATACAGATATAAGAGATATACCATTAATGGTGAATAGTTCTAGTAAAAGCAAGCTAAGTGCTCTGTGACATTCCATGGAGAGAATTTAATAAACCCTGAAACTGAAAGTTCAAGAAGGAAAAGTACAAGTCCTACATTAATTGATCAGTGATTGCCTCTGACAAGTATTGATGTGAATGGGGAGGCAAAATTGCTAGTTTGGTTAATAATAACTGTTTGATAATTTTTCATTTGCATGTATAAAACTTCCATACAAATAAAATCTAGTGAAAACAGAGACAGAGAATTATTAAATCATCATAATATAAAGTTAACATTTTTCATCATTTTTCACTTGTTCAAAGATCGTAAGAAATTTTCATCTTAATTTTCAAATATCAACACATGTTTCTACTCTCCCTGAGTACCATAAAAAACCTTCTGTGGACAGTCTAAGTGACAATGAAACATTAGATTTGTTAAAAATTACTTTCAGATGTAAATCAATTTGAGAATGAACTGATGCTCTGAAACTGGAATTTACTTGTTGCTCAAATATCCCCAAAATAAAATAATTTTCAATCATAGGAGAATTCACAGGGCCCAGCTCTCCATTGGTGTTCCAATCTATCCTCTGACGTCTGTGCTGTACACAAGAATCCTCAGTGACTTTTCGGGAACCCAAGATGGAAATAATATCCCAAATGATGCTTGCTCTAAGAGTGCCACTCACCCAGGGGGTTTACCACCTGCAACAGTCCCTTTTACCAGTTTTGCTATAAATTTTTATGAACTCAGTTCCCCAGTCATCAGGGCCACAGATGTTTGAAATACTTTTCTGTCTTTTTTGTAAGTGATAAACAACTGAATTCCTATTCACTTTTACTCCACTAGTGACTTTATAATACATTAAAAAAAGATAAGTTGTTGGTATTCTTTTCTTTAAAAACTGTAAAATGCCTTTCCACTTATTTCTTATACCACATTTTCTCTCAGAGAACACATTGATATAATTTTGGATAATATTTTAATGAAGAAGTTGACAGTAATGCACATTAATTAAAATATGTAAAATTTATATTCATTACACTACTTTGAATTTTAAATGTTTTCAGTGAAAACATGTCATACTGCAGACATGCTCAGAAAATTCTACATATGTATTTATCCAGTCCTCATCCAACAGATACCTCGATATAATGCAATTTGTAAAAAGGTTTATAAAATAAGTGGGTTTACCTGAAATTCAACTTTCATTAAATGTTGATTGAGCACTCGATCACTATTCTAAGTATTAGAAACACAGTAGTAAACAAATTTTACCAAATTCTTGACCTCAGGTACTTTCCATTCCACTGGTATTACTTGATATTTTTCAAGATTACACATATAGGTCAATAGATCTCCATGAAATATAAAAATAGTAAAGAGAAGGAGAAAAAAAGAGGAAAGGGAAGGGAAGTAAAGTATACAAATCATACATTATTTGTTCTAGTCAACACAATAATTCATTTTCTATTGTTTTGACATCTGGGTGGTTGGGGGAACCCACAACTCACATCCTTCATTGACTATGTTTGCAAAGTTTGGAGAGAAAATTTGCAGGGTTCCATTTTAGATGGCTAAGTCTGAGATGCCAATTAGACATGCCACAGGAGATGTAGAATAAGCAGCTGAATATTTAAGTCTAGAATTCAGGAAAGGATTTCAACTGAAGATAAAATGTGGAAGTCATCAACCTACAGATGATAAAGCACATAGTGATTCTGACATAGATTATATGAAATTTAGAAATCTGAACACCACTGATTTGTCAAATCCTCCTTCATCTTCTTCCTTTTTCTCTTCTTCCTCTTGTTTTCTTATTTCTTTCTCTTCCTTGTTCTCCTTACCCTCTTTCTTCTTCTCTTCCTCCTCCTGCTCTGCTTGGTGATCAGATGGGACTGAGTTAAATTACAAGCATTTTCTTTGTTTCTCTATCCTTTTCTTTATAGCACTTTAGTAAATGAGGCCTTGCTCCCTTCCCATAGGTATATTTGTATTGCTTATACTGTGGGCTTTGAAATACTACTAATATGCTCTACTCACCTTGCTTGCTGTCCATTTTAGATTTTTGACTGTCACCAACTGTATCCACTGTTTTTACCCACCTACCAAAACTTAAATAGAAGCACATATTGTTATACTTCTTCAGAGACTGTCCAATCTAAGGGTAAACTAGGCCAATCCATAAAGATGGGTCCAGGTTTGAGACTCATGGACAGAGATGACTTAGATTTGGCTCATTGCTTTGACTTTGTGTAAGCCAATTCAAAGCGTCTACAGTTAAGAATAAAAAGCAAGGTCACATTGTCCCTCAATGGCCCTGAATTTTCCTCTTGGAACCATGCCAGTAATTAGATGGTCTCCATATATGGCATGCAAGGAGAATTTGGTACAATCAGAACAGGCTGGAAATTTTGGACCCTTTAAATTCGGATACTGAAGCATATCAGTGTTCAAGGACTCACCCTGGTACCATAGAAATAAATCCTTGTCAAAAAAAAATTAAAAAAAAATAATAATAATAAAAGAAAAAAAAGAAATAAATCCTTGTCTTAGCAGTTACACATTTCTTTATTAATTCTAACTGAACCATTAGGCTGATTGAATTTTTAGTACAACAAGCTCACCATAGCCTACTGCGTAGTAGAGATCAATTTACATTTTACTGAAGATTTCTAGAAGAGACCATGGAAGGGTATTACTATACACAACATACAACTTCACACAATGTCTCTTTTCTCAAACTCCTGCTGCCATGTAACTCATAACTTCCCTTCCCAATTCACTGGCAATTTTTCTCATTTCCTATATAGAATTGTTTAGGTTGTGCCCCACATCCATCTCACCACTCATCAAAGAGCTTTTCAAAGTACAACATCATGAGAAAAGTGTCTGGGATTACAAATGATAGATAATATCTCCTGTAACTCAGTTGTTCCAAAAAATCACTGAGAGATGATAGTATGGATATACAAAGAAGTCTCCTATGGCCTTCAAGTGTACATCTCTAATGCTGTAAGATTCTTGTGTTTTAACAACTTTCAAGCAATCCAATTCATGTATTGAAGCATTTAATGAAAGAACAGAGACTATAGAGGTTCAGCACTTTGCAATGTGTGAAAAAAATTAAGCCAAAATTAGAATTTATGCTTTTACATCTGTATTTCAAAAAATTATTACTCCTTTACTAATATTATGAGCATTTTATGAACATAATTTATCTCCATTGCCCTTCTCTTGGTCTGTTTCAGTTGATATATAACACACTCCAAATTGCTGAAAATAAGTTATTACAGTGAGCAATTTCTAATTATTTCCTCTGATTAAAGCTTAGATGTCAAGAAACCTGATCCCACATGTCGCTGTTTGATGAGAAACTATGCTTTATAATTAATCTCTGCCATTTAAAAAATATATGAATTGAATTTTGCATTAATATCTGTGAAATGTTTTAATTTTATTTCCCATTTTCTTCTGATTTATTAAAGGATAAATTATCATAGCCAATATATATTAGAAAAAATAAAATACTATTATGATTAATAAGAGTACTACATGTTCTATTTGTATAAGAGAAGACAATTGAACACCTGTCAGAAAAGTTTATAATCACATGCAAATCTAATTTGTGTCTGCTACGTCTACAAGCTTTCAGCTCCTTTACTTGTATTCTTTATATTTTTATCAATTTCTCAGTTATTAGTGGAAAAACTTTACTGCATGTAGATTTTGTTATATATCAATGGTTTCCAAACTTAAAAAGCCAGAAGGATTGTTAAAACATATTGCTTGACCCATCACCAAAATTTATAATTAAGTAAGTCTAAGGAAGAACCCAAGAATTTGCATTTTAAATAATTTTTCAGGTGCCAGTGATGCTGCTAGCCAAGGGACTACATTTTGAGAACTACCACTATATGTTTCTTAAAATCCAATACAATAAATTTCTTCATTGTTTTTGATGAGGATATGACAAAACAATTATTAATCTTAAATATTAATAGAATCAACCAAAATGTATTACTAATCAGATGTGTGACTTGCTCTTATTGTTTACACAAAAAAAGGTATTATTTTTCTCTAATGCTTTGTCCTGCCACACTCTGCCACAAAGAGTTGTATCTTTCATTATTTTACAATGTCTGTGCCTGGCCTTCCATCTACTATATGCTTTGAAAGCAGAGTAACTTTTGGATGTTTTTAATGCATCTTAAGTTGTAACTAAGAGAGTAATTTGGAGATATGGACTATTAGAGATTGAGATAGGCCACACCTTTCAAAAACACACTTGTTGCCCAGCAGCTAGAAGAGCTGTTCATAGACAATCTTCATCTCATCCCCTTCAGAGATCACCTCAGCTTCAAAGTCACCTGGTTCAACATCATCCTCTTCCAGGGATAGCCCACATACATTGAATGATAAAGGTAGAAGTATAAATATCTGTCCATTTAATTTTAATGAGGAATAACTCTTGGGCCATTTTAGCTCTCTAATACACCCTGGGTTCAGTGAATGCTACTTTTTGTGCTTTCATCACAGCTTCAGTTCAGCCAAATTCTGCTGCTTTTCACTTCCTTGCATGAATTGTGATCCTAAAAGCATTACCAAAACAAAACAAAACAAAAATCCACACACTTTAGAAGTCAGCTTCCCTAACTATTCCAAGTTAGAGAAACTAACCTGCAACAGAAGTGAAACAAGTGTGTATACAATCCTATAGTGAGGAACTTTGGAGGAAAAAGGAAATAAAAGGTCACCGGGAAAAGAATGCGTATACAAAAGAGAACATGGAAGCACAAGTTGAAAGAATCCAGAGGCAAATTCTATGTATTTATTTTTGTGCCAGGTATATCGGAGGCAGCAACAACTGTCACTAGAAGTGGTCATGGACACTCTAGTTAACCTACTCCAATAACAAAAACCATGTCATATAAATGAGTGTACACATTATCCATTGATATTTCTAATGGATATTGAACTTGTACAACATGTATGTTCCCATCGTTTAGTTCTTACACATATATTTTCTAGATAAACTGAGAGTTTTGAAAATTATTACAATAAAATTAGCACTATTTGTCAAGCAAGTGAGTTGAAGTCATTAGCCCTCTGAGTGCAGGAGGCTAAGAACATAGGCTCCATTACAGTGGCATTCAGTTTTCTCTGCTTACTGGATTTTGAGCATCAGATTTTGTTAGCAAAAGAGTAGGCTGAGTGTGAAAGCATGTAAAATTCTTATTATTGTAGGTTAATAAAACTGATAAATTAGGTGGTAGAAAAATAGCAACATCTGTACTTATTGAGGGCAGAAGGTAATGCTCATTGAATAGACACATTTCAATAGGTTAAATCAAACTGAGAGTCTAATCTGCCTCTTTCTTATAACTTTGGACAAGTTATTCACCCTCTCTCTTTTTCACTTTTTTCAGCTGTGAAGGTGGAAACTTTTAGAAATGAACCTCTGTGTACCACTTTAAGTTATTTCAGTTTACGGGATACAGCAAAAGTAGGACTAACAGAGAAGTTCATAGCAATAAAAACTTGCATCAAAATAAAAATATTTCAAATAATTTAACAATGAACCTCAAGGAATTAGAAAAACAAGAACAAACCAAACCCTAAATTAGTAGAAGGAGGGAAATAATGAAGATCAGAGAAGAACTGAACAAAATAAAGATGTTAACAAAATACAAATGAGGAATGAAACAAAAGTTTTTTTCTAAAAAAGTAAAACAAAATTTACCAATTTTGTAGAAATTTATCAAAACTGTAGAAACCAAGAAAATGCAAAAAGAAGACCCAAATAAACAAAATTGGAAATGAAAAAGGAGACATTACAACTGATATCACAGAAATGCAAAAATCATCAAAGACTATTGTGAATAACAATATGCTAAACAACTTGGAAAATCTAGAGAAAATGGATAAATTCCTGGAAACATATATCCTACCAAGTTTGTTTCAGAAATAAATAGAAAACCTGAAGAGACCAATAGTGAGTAACAAGATTGAATCAGTAATAAAAAGTCTACCAATAATGAAAAGCCCAGGACTGGATAAATTCACTGCCAAATTCTACCAACCATATACAGAAAAACTAACATCCATGCTCCTCAAACTATTCCAAAACTAGAAGAGAAGGAAATTCTCCTTAACTCCTTCTATAAGGCCAGATTTTCCCTGACACCAAAACCAGACAAAAATAAAAAAGTTGAGACAACAGTTCAATATCCCCGATGAATACAGATGCAAAAATCCTCAAAAAATACTAGCAAACAAATTCAACAGCACATCAAAAAGACAGAACACCATTTTCAAGTATAATTTATACCAGGGATGCGAGGCTGTTTTAACACATGCAAATCAATAAACGTGATACACTACATCAACAGAAAAAAAGGCAAAAACAATAGGATCATCTTGATAGATGCAGAAAAAGCATTTTATGTAATTCAACATTTCTTCCTGATAAACTTCTTTAGAAACTAGGCATAGAAGGAACACACCTATAAATAATAAAAGCCATGTATGAAAAACCCATAGCTAACATCATATTGTATCGGGATATGTTGTAAGCCTTTCTTCTAAGAACTGGAACAATGCAAGGATGCTCGCTTTTCCATTTTTATTCGGCATTGTACCAGAAGTCCTAGTTAGAGCAATCAGGCAAGAGAAAGAAATAAAAGGCATTCAAATTAAAAAGTAGGAAGTCAAACTGTCCCTCTTTGTAGACGTCATGATCTTCTATTTATAAAAACCAAAGACTGTACCAAAAACTTTTTGAGATAATAAGCAAATTCAGTAAAGTTCTAGGATGCATAGTAAACATATAAAAATCAGTAGCATTTCTGTATACCCATAAGGAAATAGCTGAAAAAGAAATCAAGAAGGCAATTCCATTTGTAATAGCTACGAAAAACCAAAAAATGTAGAAATGAATTTAACCAAGGAGGTGAAAGAGCTCTACAAAGAAAACTACAAAACTCTGATGACAGCAGTTGAAGAGGACACAAACAAATGGAAAAGATATCCCAATCTCATGGATCAGGAGAATTAATGTTGTTAAAATTACCATAGTGCTCAAAGCAATCTACACATTCAATGCAATTCTTATCAAAATACCAATGCAATTTTTCATAGAAATAGAAAAAAAAAAGCCAAAATTTTTATAGGATCACAGGATAGCCTTAATGATCAAAGCATTCTTGAGCAAAGAAGACAAAGCTGGAGGCATCACACTACCTGAATTCAAACTGTAATTCTATAGTGACCAAAATAGCATGGCGTTGGTATAAAAATAGACACATAGATCAATGGAACAGAAATAGAAGCCTTAGAAATAGACCCAGATATTTAACACCAACTGATTTTCAACAAAGGCAACTAGAACATACACTGAGGAAAGATACTCTGTTCAATAAATGGGGTTTGGAAAGTGGATATCAATATACAGAAGAATAAAACTGGACTCCTATCTCACACCATATACAAAAAACAGCTCAATATTAATTAAAGAAACATAAGACCCCAAAGTGTAAAACTACTAAATTAAAATATCAGGAAAACATTTCAGGACATTGGTCTCACCAATGACTTTATGGCTAAGACCTTAAAAGCACAGACAACTAAAACAAAAATAGACAAGTGGAGTTATATTAAACTACAAAGCTTCTGCCCAGCAAAGGAAAGAACAAGGGAAGACACAACCACTTGAATGGGAGTAAGTATTCACAAACAATTATATACATTTGACAAGGGACTAATATTCAGAATATATAAGGGATTCAAACAACAACAACAAAACCCACAAATAATCCCATTAAAATGTGAGTAAAGAACATAAATAGACAAGTCTCTAGAGAATACATATGAATGGCCAATAGATATATAATAATATGGTCAATATCACTAATCATCAGGGAAATGCAAATCAAAACCACAATGAGATATCATCTTGCCCCAGTTAGAATGGCTGTTATTAAAAAGACAAAAAATAGCAAATACTGATGAGGTTACAGAGAAAGGGAACTCTTAATACACTGTTCTTAGAAATGTAAATTAGTATAGCCACTATAAAAATAGTATGGAGATTTCTAAAAATACTAAAAATAGAAATACCATACCATCTAGCAATCCTACTACTGATTATCTATCCAAAGGAAAAGGAATCAATATTCCAAAGGGGTACCTGCACACACATGTTTATTGTAGCACTAATCACAATGATAAAGATACAGAATCAACCTAACTGTCCATCAATGGACAAATGGATAAAGATAAGATATATACACACAATGGAATACTATTTGGTCATAAAACAATATTAAATCATGCTACTTGCAGCAATGCAGATGGAAATGGAGATCATTATGGGAAGTGAAGTAACCCAAGCCCAGGACGACAAATTTTACAAGCTCTCGCTCATATTTGGAAACTAAACATGTTGATTTCATGGAGTAGAGGGTAGAATGATAGTAAAATCTGGGAAGACTGGGTAGGCAGGAGTAGGGGATGAAGAGAGGTAGATTAACAGATACAAGCATATAGTTAGATAAAAGGTATAAGTCCTATTGTTTGACAGCAGAGTAGAATGACTATACTTAACAGCAATGTATTGTATATTTCAGAGTAGCCGAAGAGAGGACTTGAACTGTTCATAACATACAGATAATAAATACTCAAAGTGACAGACATTTAAAATACCTTGACTTGATCAGTATCCAGTTTATGCATGTAACAAAATATCAACATATCCCATAAATACGTAACATGTTATGTATCAAAAAAAAATTTCCAGCCACCTCTTACTCCTACTTCACTTTTGTGATAACAAGGCTTTGACCAGCTCCTTGCCCATTACTACCCAACAGCACCTTGCCTCAGAGCCAAAATGCATGACTTTCTTCTGGCCCAAGGATTTCTCTGACCAACAGAATAAGACATCAGTGGAAATACTGTAGTATTCACACATACCCACCCAGATGTGAAGGGATTAATACCCATTGTACCCTTGTACAATGAAAATAAAAGTCAATGGCTAAATACTTATTCTTGTTCCACAAAATAGACAGTTCTGAGCTGCATGTCAGAAGTCTCAGAAGATCTTACAAATTCAAGTACTTATGCCTCATAACTCATTTTCATACTACCTTGTCCTCCTTCCACTCTTGCAGCAGGATAGGAATCAGAGACACCAAGCAGTTGAGGAGGAATTATTTAATTATTTAGGTGCATCGATCCAGTCGGATTAACATCCAAAGGACTGAGCCCCGAACAAAGAGTCAAGCTACCTTTCAAGCATTTTGTGGGGTGGGAGGAGATTTGTGCAGGTGGACGCATATTACAGAAGTGAGAAACAAAGACAGTTATTCAATTAAGATATATATTACATTATTTCTCACTTTTCAAGGAACAAAATGTTTTATGACTTGAGATTATCCGTTTAGTGACCTTGCAGCTGCACAGCTAGAGAAACAGAGTCTTCATGATGCCTGGGAAAGGGAGAGATAAGGCTGACTGGCCACAGAAAAACAGGCAGTCAATTTTTTTTTATTATTATTATACTTTAAGTTCTAGGGTACATGTGCATAACGTGCAGGTTTGTTACATACGTATATTTGTGCCATGTTGGTGTGCTGCACCCATCAACTCAGTCAGCACCCATCAATTCATCATTTATATCATGTATAACTCCCCAATGCAATCCCTCCCCACTCCCACCTCCCCATGATAGGCCCCGGTGTGTGATGTTCCCCTTCCGGAGTCCAAGTGATCTCATTGTTCAGTTCCCACCTATGAGTGAGAACATGCGGTGTTTGGTTTTCTCTTCTTGTGACAGGTTGCTAAGAATGATGATTTCCAGCTGCATTCATGTCCCTACAAAGGACGCAAAGTCATCCTTTTTTATGGCTGCATAGTATTCCATGGTGTATATGTGCCACATTTTCTTAATCCAGTCTGTCACAGATGGACATTTGGGTTGATTCCAAGTCTTTGCTATTGTGAATAGTGCTGCAATAAACATACGTGTGCATGTGTCTTTGTAGTAGAATAATTTATAATCCTTTGGGTATATACCCAATAGTGGGATGGCTGCGTCATATGGTACATCTAGTTCTAGATCCTTGAGGAATTGCCATACTGTTTTCCATAATGATTGAACTAGTTTACAATCCCACCAACAGTGTAAAAGTGTTCCTATTTCTCCACATCCTCTCCAACAACTGTTGTTTCCTGATTTTTTAATGATTGCCATTCTAACTAGTGTGAGATGGTATCTCATTGTGGTTTTGATTTGCATTTCTCTGATGGCGAGTGATGATGAGCATTTTTTCATGTGTCTGTTGGCTGTATGAATTTCTTCTTTTGAGAAATGTCTGTTCATATCCTTTGCCCACTTTTTGATGGGGTTGTTTGTTTTTTTCTTGTATATTTGTTTGAGTTCTTTGTAGATTCTGGATATTAGCCCTTTGTCAGATGAGTAGATTGCAAAAATTTTCTCCCATTCTGTAGGTTGCCTGTTCACTCTGATGGTAGTTTCTTTTGCTGTGCAGAAGCTCTTTAGTTTAATTAGATCCCATTTGTCAATTTTGGCTTTTGCTGCCATTGCTTTTGGTGTTTTAGACATGAAGTCCTTGCCCATGCCTATGTCCTGAATGGTACTACCTAGATTTTCTTCTAGGGTTTTTATGGTATTAGGTCTAACATTGAAGTCTCTAATCCATCTTGAATTAATCGTCGTATAAGGAGTAAGGAAAGGATCCAGTTTCAGGTTTCTACTTATGGCTAGCCAATTTTCCCAGCACCATTTATTAAAGAGGGAATCCTTTCCCCATTTCTTGTTTCTCTCAGGTTTGTCAAAGATCAGGTGGCTGTAGATGTGTGGTATTATTTCTGAGGACTCTGTTCTGTTCCATTGGTCTATAGCTCTGTTTTGGTACCAGTACCATGCTGTTTTGGTTACTGTAGCCTTGTAGTATAGTTTGAAGTCAGGTAGCGTGATGCCTCCAGCTTTGTCCTTTTGACTTAAGATTGTCTTGGCAATGCGGCCTCTTTTTTGGTTCCATATGAACTTTAAAGCAGTTTTTTCCAATTCTGTGAAGAAACTCATTGGTAGCTTGATGGGGATGGCATTGAATCTATAAATAACTTTGGGCAGTATGCCCATTTTCACAATATTGATTCTTCCTATCCATGAGCATGGTATGTTCTTCCATTTGCTTGTGTCCTCTTTGATTTCACTGAGCAGTGGTTTGTAGTTCTCCTTGAAGAGGTCCTTTACATCCCTTGTAAGTTGGATTCCTAGGTGTTTTATTCTCTTTGAAGCAATTGTGAATGGAAGTTCATTCCTGATTTGGCTTTCTGTTTGTCTGTTACTGCTGTATAAGAATGCTTGTGATTTTTGCACATTAATTTTGTATCCTGAGACTTTGCTGAAGTTGCTTATCAGCTTAAGAAGATTTTGGGCTGAGATGATGGGGTTTTCTAAATATACAATCATGTCATCTGCAAACAGGGACAATTTGACTTCTTCTTTTCCTAACTGAATACCCTTGATTTCTTTCTCTTGCCTGATTGCCCTAGCCAGAACTTCCAACACTATGTTGAATAGGAGTGGTGAGAGAGGGCATCCCTGTCTTGTACCAGTTTTCAAAGGGAATTTTTCCAGTTTTTGCCCATTCAGTATGATATTGGCTGTGGGTTTGTCATAAATAGCTCTTATTATTTTGAGGTACGTTCCATCAATACCGAATTTATTGAGCGTTTTTAGCATGAAGGGCTGTTGAATTTTGTCAAAAGCCTTTTCTGCATCTATTGAGATAATCATGTGGTTCTTGACTTTGGTTCTGTTTATATGCTGGATTATGTTTATTGATTTGCGAATGTTGAACCAGCCTTGCGTCCCAGGGATGAAGCCCACTTGATCATGGTGGATAAGCTTTTTGATGTGCTGCTGAATCCGGTTTGCCAGTATTTTATTGAGGATTTTTGCATCGATGTTCATCAGGGATATTGGTCTAAAATTCTCTTTTTTTATTGTGTCTCTGCCAGGCTTTGGTATCAGGATGATGTTGGCCTCATAAAATGAGTTAGGGAGGATTCCCTCTTTTTCTATTGATTGGAATAGTTTCAGAAGGAATGGTACCAGCTCCTCCTTGTACCTCTGGTAGAATTCAACTGTGAATCCATCTGGTCCTGAACTTTTTTTGGTGGGTAGGCTATTAATTGTTGCCTCAATTTCAGAGCCTGCTATTGGTCTATTCAGGGATTCAACTTCTTCCTGGTTTAGTCTTGGGAGAGTGTAAGTGTCTAGGAAATTATCCATTTCTTCTAGATTTTCTAGTTGATTTGTGTAGAGGTGTTTATAGTATTCTCTGATGGTAGTTTGTATTTCTGTGGGGTCGGTGGTGATCTACCCTTTATCATTTTTTATTGCATCTATTTGATTCTTCTCTCTTTTCTTCTTTATTAGTCTTGCTAGAGGTCTGTCAATTTTGTTGATCTTTTCAAAAAACCAGCTCCTGCATTCATTGATTTTTTGGAGGGATTTTGTGTCTCTATCTCCTTCAGTTCGGCTCTGATCTTAGTTATTTCTTGCCTTCTGCTAGCTTTTGAATGTGTTTGCTCTTGCCTCTCTAGTTCTTTTAATTGTGATGTTAGAGTGTCAATTTTAGATCTTTCCTGCTTTCTCTTGTGGGCATTTAGTGCTATAAATTTCCCTCTACACACTGCTTTAAATGTGTCCCAGAGATTCTGGTATGTTGTATCTTTGTTCTCATTGGTTTCAAAGAACATCTTTATTTCCGCTTTCATTTTGTTATGTACCCAGTAGTCATTCAGGAGCAGGTTGTTCAGTTTCCATGTAATTGAGCGGTTTTGATTGAGTTTCTTAGTCCTGAGTTCTAGTTTGATTGCACTGTGGTCTGAGAGACAGTTTGTTATAATTTCTGTTCTTGTACATTTGCTGAGGAGTGCTTTACTTCCTATTATGTGGTCAATTTTGGAATAAGTGCGATGTGGTGCTGAGAAGAATGTATATTCTGTTGATTTGGGGTGGAGAGTTCTATAGATGTCTATTAGGTCCGTTTGGTGCAGAGATGAGTTCAATTCCTGGATATCCTTGTTAACTTTCTGTCTCGTTGATCTGTCTAATGTTGACACTGGAGTGTTGAAGTCTCCCATTATTATTGTATGGGAGTCTAAGTCTCTTTGTAAGTCTCTAAGGACTTGCTTTATGAATCTGGGTGCTCCTGTATTGGGTGCATATATATTTAGGATAGTTAGCTCTTCCTGTTGAATCAATCCCTTTACCATTATGTAATGGCCTTCTTTGTCTCTTTTGATCTTTGATGGTTTAAAGTCTGTTTTATCAGAGACTAGGATTGCAACCCCTGCTTTTTTTTGTTCTCCATTTGCTTGGTAGATCTTCCTCCATCCCTTTATTTTGAGCCTATGTATGTCTCTGCATGTGAGATGGGTCTCCTGAATAGAGCAGACTGATGGGTCTTGACTCTTTATCCAGTTTGCCAGTCTGTGTCTTTTAATTGGAGCATTTAGTCCATTAACATTTAAGATTAATATTGTTTTGTGTGAACTTGATCCTGCCATTATGATATTAACTGGTTATTTTGCTTGTTAGTTGATGCAGTTTCTTCCTAGCCTCGATGGTCTTTACATTTTGGCATGTTTTTGCAATGGCTGGTACTGGTTGTTCCTTTCCATGTTTAGGGCTTCCTTCAGGGTCCCTTGTAAGGCAGGCCTGGTGGTGACAAAATCTCTAAGCATTTGCTTATCTGTAAAGGATTTTATTTCTCCTTCACTTATGAAACTTAGTTTGGCTGGATATGAAATTCTGGGTTTAAAATTCTTTTCTTTAAGAACGTTGAATATTGGCCCCCACTCTCTTCTGGCTTGTAGAGTTTCTGCCGAAAGATCTGCTGTTAGTCTGATGGGCTTCCCTTTGTGAATAACCCGACCTTTCTCTCTGGCTGCCCTGAAGATTTTTTCCTTCATTTCAACTTTGGTGAATCTGGCAATTATGTGTCTTGGAGTTGCTCTTCTCGAGGAGTATCTTTGTGGCGTTCTCTGTATTTCCTGAATTTGAATGTTGGCCTGCCCTACTAGGTTAGGGGAAGTTCTCCTGGATGATATCCTGAAGAGTGTTTTCCAACTTGGTTCCATTTTCCCCCTCAGTTTCAGGCACCCCAATCAGACGTAGATTTGGTCTTTTTACATAATCCCATACTTCTTGCAGGCTTTGTTCATTTCTTTTTCTTCTTTTTTCTTTTGGTTTCTCTTCTCACTTCATTTCATTCATTTGATCCTCAATCGCTGATACTCTTTCTTCCAGTTGATCGAGTCGGTTACTGAAGCTTGTGCATTTGTCACGTATTTCTCGTGTCATGGTTTTCATCTCTGTCATTTCGTTTATGATCTTCTCTGCATTAATTAGTCTAGCTGTCAATTCTTCCACTCTTTTTTCAAGATTTTTAGTTTCTTTGCGCTGGGTACGTAATTCCTCCTTTAGCTCTGAGAAGTTTGATGGACTGAAGCCTTCTTCTCTCATCTCGTCAAAGTCATTCTCTGACCAGCTTTGATCCGTTGCTGGCGATGGGCTGCGCTCCTTTGCAGGGGGAGATGCGCTCTTATTTTTTGAATTTCCAGCTTTTCTGCCCTGCTTTTTCCCCATCTTTGTGGTTTTATCTGTCTCTGGTCTTTGATGATGGTGACGTACTGATGGGGTTTTGGTATAGGTGTCCTTCCTGTTTGATAGTTTTCCTTCTGACAGTCAGGACCCTCAGCTGTAGGTCTGTTGGAGATTGCTTGAGGTCCACTCCAGACCCTGTTTGCCTGGGTATCAGCAGCAGAGGTTGCAGAAGATAGAATATTGCTGAACAGCGAGTGTACATATCTGATTCTTACTTTGGAAGCTTCCTCTCAGGGGTGTACTCCACCCTGTGAGGTGTAGGGTGTCAGACCGCCCCTAGTGGGGGATGTCTCCCAGTTAGGCTACTCAGGGGTCAGTGACCCACTTGAGCAGGCAGTCTGTCCTTTCTCAGATCTCAACCTCCGTGTTGGGAGATCCACTGCTCTCTTCAAAGCTGTCAGACAGTGTCATTCGCGTCTACTCAGGCCTCTCCTGCTTCCCCTGTTGTTTTTTTAGCTGAGCCCTGCCCCCAGAGTTGGAGTCTATAGAGACAGGCAGGCTTCCTTGAGCTGCTGTGAGCTCCACCCAGTTCGAGCTTCCCAGCAGCTTTGTTTACCTACTTAAGCCTCAGCAATATTGGGCACCCCTCCCCCAGCCTCGCTGCTGCCTCGCGGTTAGATCGCCACAGACTGCTGTGTTAACAATGAGGGAGGCTCCGTGGACGTGGGACCCTCCCGGCCAGGTGTGGGATATTTTCTTCTGGTGTGCCCGTTTGCTTAAAGCATGGTATTGGGGTGGTAGTTACCCGATTTTTCAGGTGTTGTGTGTGTCAGTTCCCCTGGCTAGGAAAAGGGATTCCCTTCCCCCTTGCGCTTTCCAGGTGAGGCGATGCCTCGCCCTGCTTCAGCTCTCACTGGTCAGGCTGCAGCAGCTGACCAGCACCGATTGTCTGGCACTCCCTAGTGAGATGACCCCAGTACCTCAGTTGAAAATGCAAAAATCACCGGTCTTCTTTGTCGCTCGCGCTGGGAGTTGGAGACTGGAGCTGTTCCTATTCGGCCATCTTGCTCCACCCCCAGGCAGTCAATTTTTAAAGGATGCCAACTCTTTCCCTTCTTCAGGGGGAATTGGATTTTCTTACATACAACTGAGTTTTTGCTTACATATTTTTAAATTTCTTTTAATTCTTGTTCCACTCTTGCTCTTTAGGATCACATTCTCAAACTTTCTGTCTGCAAATATTTGTCTTGACAGTTGTTTGAAGGATACTCAGTCTAAGACTACTGGTACTATGTTCTTAAAAAGAAACCCTTGAGATGGAATTTTTGAGCTTGTTCACAAATTAGGTACAATAGAAATTGATAAGTGTGGATAAACCCTGGTGTGAAGTAGCAGTATCGTGGCAATATCACAATTAAGAATGCCCTCACCTGTGTTGAATTGGGTTGAATCACAGGTAAATGGTGAAAAGTTGAGTTACATAGGAGTTATAAGACATGAGAGGAATGAGGCGATGTCAATTGTCAGCATTGTGGAGTTGGCTAGACTTGCTAGCAATATTTGAAGTCTTAAATAAAGGTAATTTCTTAGTCGAATCTTCATTTCTTCCTGTGAAAGGGAGGCAGCTTCAATGAAAATAAGGAAATCTTAATTCCCAGAAGAACAATGTCCTGAACATAAAGCTGGACTTTATTTGTAAGGGAGGCAAAGCTGCAAAGAAGATTCAGCACATAATCTAGAGGTCCTCTGTGTCAACTTCAGGGCTCTTATAAGGTAAGGGTAGGTCCTAAGGTTTGGGAAGAGAATATTTAGATGAGCTTCATTCCTTCAGGTGCAATCAACTGAATTCTTCCTGCAACCCAAATGAACTTGTAGGAGGATACCAAGCTCCAGACGAGAATGCAGCCACTGCACCTTGCTTTTAATCTTGTGATATTCTGAGCAAGAATCCCAGCCATTATATGCTGAGACTTCTGAGGGAATAACCATGAACAGATACTCTCTTAAGTCACTAAGTCTCTGACCAATTGTAATGGGTCACCTCTGACTTTGGAATTCAACATCCTCAAAGAAACCTGTAATTAGGCTAGAAGACAGCTATGATGATCACATGAAGCTTAGATACAAAGATTGCTGACAGATAAGAAGGTAGTGTTGCCAGAAATACCTTGATATAGTTAGAGCAAGAAGTTAGATGGGTTAGGAAGGTAGAAAGAATTAAACAATGACAGTATTCATCCATGACTATGTTTGCTGAGAAGAAAACTAACATTGCTAAATCAATGAAGGTTCCCCTGCTGTGAAGGAACATCAGCATCTATAAAATTATTAATAATAACTCTATTTTGCAGTTTGAGATTGTCATTAGTAACTGCTGTCATGGAACTGAACTTCTTAGTGTCAGCGGAGATGATAAAATATGAGAATAGCAGAGGTTGGTTGGCAGCACATCATCAGGATGACTGTCAGCATTGGGGAGTTGAGGTCATAGCAATTTCCATAATGAGCAACAAGTTAGAATATGGTCAGAATACCTTGTACCAAAGGAACCGATAGCCATAGATAGCAAACTAGATTGTCAATTGACTCACACTAAAACAAACAAACAAACAATATAAATCAATAAAACCAAAAAGTTTAAGCCCCGCAAGGAGAAATTTAACATCTTCTGTTTCAAAGAAAAACTGGCTCTTACCCATTATCATATCTAAGCCAGTTCAAAGACCCAGGCTCTATCAGAAGTATATGTGATAAATCTTCCCCAGACATTTACCTGAAGGGACTCAGCCATTTACTAGAGTATATTTGCACTTGAATATACTAGAGTATATTCACAGAGAGTGAAATATCAGACACTTTTAAAGAAATGTCAGATATAGAGTCAGCTGAAATTGATAGTAGAGGACAAAGAAAAGCTATAATGATTTTCCAGTTGAGAGCGGGATATACTTAAATAAATAATATACATTAACAATGAATGTCAAGAGGGAATTGAACTGGCATTGGTGTCAGTACATTCAGGAGAGGCGGGTCTAGAGTAGAAAGAAAAAACTAAATTGCATTTATACATGTATTTAATAAATAGTGCTTGAGTATCTACTATTCACCAGGCTGTGGGGAATAGACACTGTAGACACAGTGGTAGACAAGGAAAAGGAGTATGTGCTTACAGAACCTATATTCTGTTTGAAGAGAGGAAGAGACAAGTAAGCAAATTCACATAATGAAAGGAAAATATAAAATAAAAGCGTACTCCTGAAGAGAAATTTCTCAGTGACATGAAAAAAAGAAAGCATATTTTCTGTTGCATTTTAGGTTGAATAACTAGGGATGCTGAGTAACACCAGAGAAGAAAAGTGGCTGTAAAGACTCCAAAACAAAGTTAGTGTTGAAGAAAGAGTCAAGCACTCAGTGGGGCTAGAATTGAGTGAGCTGAGAAAATTCAAAGGCCATCGTGTAACTCAGATAGTCATAGGTCAGATCATAGAGGATCTTTTAGGCCATAAAGAAGACTTTGAATTATTCTAAATGCTGTGAAAGCTATTAAAAGGATTCAAATTTCAGTTGATCTGATAAAAGTTTTAAAGCTATATGTACTATAGACTTGAAGTTAAGTGTGATGGGGACAGAGAGAGGAGGAGTGAAAACAGTGAGATCAACTGGAGATATTGCAGTGATCCAAGTGGACTTGATGGTGACTTGAACAGAGCAGCATTGATAGACACAGTAAAAAGATATTAAATTCTGGATATATTTTGGAATACATTGGAGGACTTGGGAAGGAAAAAGAACATGCACTATCCTAGAATTGTGTTCTTATGAAAAGGTGGTGAAGACCTCAGGGAAAGGGGCACATCTGGAAACACAAATCAGGAGTTCTTTTATTAACATGTTTAAATTTAAGTGTCCATAATAAGTAGGCAATTTAATATAGGAGTCTATAAACAAGGGAGAGTCTAGTTTGGTGACATTAATTTGGTGATCATAAGCATAGACTTGGCATTTATGGCCATGGGCCTACATGAAGTTACCCAAACAATGAGTGTGAATGAAGAAGAGAAGGCAAAAGGAATGAGCACTGTGAACTGCTGACAGATAATAGAAAGATGAGAAAGGGACAATGGAAGAAACCATATGGAAGAGTCAGTTGGGTAGGAGAAAACGAATTTGGTAGGGAATACATAGATAGCTATGGAAAGTTGCCTGTGGCTACCATATCAAGAGTTACAAGTAGAGCACTGATGTTGGAATATGATGTGGGTGCAATCCATCCTTTAAGTGAAAATGAAGTGAATACAGTCACATCCAGGATAGTGTACAAAAGAATTGACAGATACATTGACAATGTAGAGATTCAACTAAGCTTACTCACATATCTTAGAATTTGTGCAATTCTGTGTATAATTGACAATATCCTGAGACCCTGACCAGTGACCCTCAGAGCCTTGGTGGTTCCATTCAAAACATGGAAATGGGTTTCCTCTGGTCTATGAAAAAAAATTTATTTTTTGACACATAAAGGATCTCTATTTCTCAGACGCAAATTGGGGTGAGCTAATCCTGACAGCACTTGGGTTTTTGTAAACAATTTTATATAAAATTACATTTCCCCTTCTCTCAGAAGACGGTTGCAATTGTTGTCAGAGGAAATCAAGACAAACAAAATGTGGCTCCCTTGCATAAGGTTGCATGAAAGAATTCCCATAATAGCTGTTTGCTAAAGGCAATGTTTTATAGTCTTAATTATAGCACCACTGGAAAATCATAGAATGCATATACAAATTCATTTACCTTATTTGTTTTTCACCCTTAGGTACAATATTGTAAACAACTGCATCTGAAATCTGAAACAGATTTATTTCACGCCAGTGTTTATTCATTCTTAGTAAAATGGACTTCCTTCTAGCAGTATGTCATCATGTATAATACTCTGGCAAGCCAGCATTTTCATTTCATTAAACGGCACATATTTTATGGCTCCAAATGCTTTTTGTTACTGAAGAATCTAGTAATAATTGTAAAATGTGAACTCCTGATTACTAGGAAGATATTTTTGTAAAGTAAGTAGTTCACTAATTACCACCTTCATAAACATTAATGCATATGAATAGTAGACAAATATACAGGAAAGCTATCACAATATTTTGGCTTTATCACTAAGTGAAAGTCTAGTCATCTCTGAGAAGGAGATACCCACTTATTTTGAGTGGAGTGAAATAAACCAAATAAAGCATTTGATAATGGATATAATGAAGTCTAATTAGAAAACTAGACAGATGGATATGTTTTTCCATATCTGATTTTCACATCTCTTTGGGAATCTAAAGCAATTCTAGCATTATGTATTAGATTTCTTGTTGTCTGGATTTCAAGTCAAGGTGTAATAGCAGCAGAGATATGAATGTATCAGTGAAAAATTGGCTTTCAGGGGTTAGGATTGAAGGTCATAGAGAAGATGGTGACTCCCCCACTAATCACTTGAGTAAGACTTGTAGTTTGTTCTGTTCTACATCTTTCCTGTGTCATGCATATCTAAGGAAGTCATATATGAGCTAAAACTAAACTCTTCTGGCAAAGGAGATCTGACAACCTACCTCTCAAAGATGCATTCATCTTCAAATGACCTCCTCCTTACATTTTATTTGATTCCATAATTCATTTTGGGGAGACAAATGAACTGGTAAATTATTTAAAAATGTTTCACCACTCAAAATTCTAGGCAAAAAGTAGAAAACACTAAAGCATTCTGTGTTTATTTACAAAGAGATTTCATAAAGGGAAATAGGAAATGATACCAAAATCACTAGAAGAATTGGAGAAAATCATGCTAGTCTGGTACTTAAGGAATGACACCCAGACCCCAAGAACTGGCCTGCCAAGATAGCTGCTCTCACTGAAGCCACCACAAAAGCCATTGAGATGATGATCATACTGCCATAGTTATGTTCCAGAGAGCAGAAAGCCAGAGAGTCAAGAAGCCATCACTACCACAAATGTCTCCTAACGTACAAAGCTGGTGCTTGGACTCACACACGTGATAACTGCCTGTCTACAATGAGAAAGCTGGAAAAAAGAAGCTGGAATACTTCTGTAGAAAAATTTCACATCTCCAGGACCTTTTCTACCCACAAAAAAACAGCAAAAGGACAAAAAATGGTATCATTTTCACTTAGATTTTTCAAATTTCATATGGGTGGACCTTTCTGGTGGAAAACAATTAGCAAAACAAATTTGCAAAAAATAATTAGCAAAAAAAAATTAGCAAAAAACAATTAGCAAAAAAAAAATTAGCAAAACAAAACATCTTAGCTATAAAGGAGTATTGTAAATGTAGTTTTTAGCTTTTCAATATTTGCATTGGGAAGACCTACCAGAATGTTGACAGAATGAAGGAGGAGAAAAGCAATCTGCAATACCTACCACACACACAATTTAAAAACACGTACAATGTCAAATGCGAGTAGTATAAGAGAATGCTTTTCACTTTAGATTGCATAAACTCGTATGCTGATAATACTGCTGACCTTTCCAGATACTCATCCTTCTCTAAGGCTTAATTAAATTTCATTCGACAGCATTTATGGAGTAAAGTAACACAACATATTGTGTTTCTTCCAGTTTCTAAATCTTTGTTAAATGTTGTGTATGTTTCACTGGTAACTTATTTTCTCACATTTCATGACAAGCATAAAGATTAAACATTCATTCATATGTATTTAAACATCAGTAGTGGTGAGAGCATAAATTATAGAAGTTGATCTTTATTTTGAATTAGTAAATAAGTTTTTTTTTTTTGGTACTCACAGTGACAATAATGAATCTGACTTTCGTAGACAATAGGATATTGCCATAGTCTAAAAATTTTCCTACCTCCTAAATAATATACTAAAGTCAATTTTTAGCAATTTCCTCTTTTAATCTTTTGATATTAAATAAATCTCCTTTGAAATAATATTATGAATCAACATTTAAAATTGATTTATTTACTTGTTTAACTTCCTTAAATAAGAGTATCAAGGTTTTGAGTTTTAGATAATATAACCTGAAGACTGAAAATTCAGTAGTGGGTGAATCTGGCACCCCCTGTTTTTTGTACCCTGACAAAACAGTCTATTATCCTCCTTGTAATGAAGGCAAACCTTTAAGGCCTTTATTAGTACTTTTGAAACATAAAGTGCATTAAAAAGTCAAAAACTGTGGGATGGGGTAGCTGCCTTTACAGCACTGAATATCTTCAGAAAAGGCAATGACAAGAGAAAGTCTTCAAAATATCTATCATTTTGGCTCAAGGTACAGGAAGAAGCATTGAGACAATAACAATATTGAAATAATTGCTAAGCTTTCAGTATCACAGGACAGACACATCTCAAACAGCACACTCAGTTTTACCCTGGATATTAGTAAAGTTTGACATCAGGTGAATTCACAGCTGCTTCAGGATTGTTATATGAAGACTATGGCACTGGCAAGGAAAAAGGAATCCAGAACTGGGATAGACATTTTTGGGGGAATTCAGAAAATTCAGCCCACTCTGAACCCACAAACAGAATTGGCCAAAATTGCCTTGTCTCTCATTTGTCTTAAAAGTATTCTTTCATGAAAAAGACAGTCATAATAAAAAAGGAAACCAATTCTCTCCATATTCCATCCTTGTCCTCCCCATTATCTCCAGACCCATAGCCAGAGTCATGTCATAGCCTGCTTCCAAATGGTAAGAAGGAAGTTAAAATGTCAGCCCAGGAAAGCTAAGAGGCATATGCCAATCTTTTATTAATTTTACTAATTTATATTAGTAAAGATTTGAGTAACCAGAACGAAAATTAATGTAAAGGCACTAGAAATAGAGGAGAATAATGTTGGATGAGGCTATAATTTTAATATGTGTGCACTTACTACAGATCTCAGGATCAATATGTGACCCTGAACATTTGAGAATGGTTTTATTGGCTTTCTCAGTTGGGTAACTGAAATGTTTACCAAAGCATGGCCTTTGCCAAATAGTTATTATGCCAGAAAAAAAAAAAAAAAAAAAAAAAAAAAAAAAAAAAAAAACTTGATATAATGTAGAGGAAGCTATCTAATTATTCTGTGAAACAGGAATATTTGAGTGGATTTGTCAGTTATGACTCACCCAACCACCTCCTAACTATTTCCCAGAAGACATGCCCATCTCACAATAGACCTTGAGAAATGCATTTTTGCTAGCAGCACCAGTAGCTTCGAAATTATTTAAATGACTACATTATTTCCCTGGACTAGAGTGTTAGAGATGCTTCAATGCTGCAGGTGAAATGGACTCCCTGATTTCGGTGGCCAGAAAGTTACCAGGTAGGTGAATCAAAAGAGTGACATACAAAAGATTTGTGAATAACCACTTCAGGCAGCAGAACATCACAATTATTACCATCCTTTAACCCCTGATGATCTTTATAGCAAGCACTTTGACAACAGCGTTGATATAGAATGTGTACTAGGAAGTATCATACCGTATTTATACAGCTTTATATATTATATTTATATAGCTAAAAAAACCTCCAAATTGGATGTGCGGAATTCTGAAGTGATTCACTGCAGTGGAGAGTCATAACTTCTCAGTAATGCTCCAGAACTAAATTCCTAGCAGACCTGGTACCTTCGAATTAAGAGGATGTCAGGTACTTATGAGGCAAGATCCTATAATGAAATCACAAATAAATACTAAGAATATACCTCCTGGCCTTCCCCAGAAGAACTTGTCAAATTTACTACTGGGAACTGGCTCTGACTTGATACTATTTCCTAACAAATAAGTAAGAAGTCATGGAAGCTTAAATAAAACTGCAATTTTGGTCTGTTTTTGGCATCCCCACTTGTAGAGTGTATGGTTTCTGAAAATAATACAAGCAGTTGACAGAATCTTGGATAAAATTATAAAAGGAGGAGCCAGGCTACTATAATTCATCTTCTCTAAGAAAACTATAAATATGAAGCAATACTATGTCACTAGAAAAGTATCACCATATATAAGTACCACCATGAAAGACTCTGAAGATGCAGAGTAATGATTTATATGACAGCCCATTTAACTCTCTGATTTGGCCAGTTTCAAAGACAGATGGGTCTTTGAGAATGACTGAATTATTGTAAGCTTAATTAGTGGGGTTTCTGATTGCAACTGCTATTCCAGATGTGAAACTGTAGAAATCAGTAGAGTAGAAAAGGGCAGACAAAAATTGATAGTTTCACACTAGAATGAAGTTTTACTAGCATTTCTTGCTGTCTCTTTTATACAATGAAGAGAAACTCTAAAGTAAAAAATAAATGCTAATTTCTAGTCAATGTCTTATGGACTTTCTGGATTTTTCTGGAATTTGGAAGGAGCTAGAAGCTTTAGAGAAGATGTTAAAAGATGTACAACTCAGGAATAGGTTCAAATCGTGGGCATGATTCTGTGCCACATGAACATTTACTGAGAACTTCACCACAGAGGAAGCCACTAATATTAGGGTGTTCAAAATGACTCAATCAGAAAGTTAGTGTGGCTGTCTTTTGCCACTCCACTGCTTATTTGTTGGGTTTATAAATACCACACCTAGGGAGAGAGCATCACTCGAAGTGCCAGATTTTTATTCATTTGCTCCTAGTTGTGTTCCCTTCCCTGGTCCTTTAAAATTATACTTTCTAGGATCCCCTAACAACTGGCTTCAGTTAGGGTCAAGCAATGGGAAGCCCTGGAGGAAGACTGGCAGGCAGGAGGAAAGAATAAAACAGAGAATTTGTCCCTTTCCCTTTCTCCAGTTCCTATGGAATCCACAGTAGTAGATTCATTGCTGTAGTCTCAGCTTCTCCCAGGAAGCCCTAGTTCTTAGAGTCCAGTAGGCACTTCCTTCATCTTCCCCTTCTGCCTTAAAAGTGGTAATGACTAACTCCTAGTTGTCTCACTGAAACCCTGGGTGACTTTCAGCCTCTTCTAACACCTCTGTAATAAGTTCCTTGTATGGAAATAGAGGCATCTTTTGTTGAACTCTCTCATATAAACTCTGTTTTGCTAAATGGTTTCTGACTAGAACATCCAGCTTCTGAGGCATATGCAAATAGGTTCTGGCTAAAACCTTCATTGCTTCCAAATTAATGGCTTCTTTTTCCTCCCTAATCAAGTCTGTGTTTGAAATACCAACTGCCCAACTTCTCTCTTTTTCTAATTCATTTTCTGAACCTGTTCTCCCAAACTTTAAGCAGTTTTGCGATAACCTGATAACTTTTTAATAAATTTCTTTTAACAAAAGCTTACTAGAGAAATGCTTGGAGCAAGTTGGTGGAATGGAAACCTACACCATTTATAACCTCAATAAAAACACTAAATTTTAACATCTGCACACACACAAAAACCATCATTCCAAGAACCAAAAATCAGATAAGTAATTGCAGTACCTGGTTTTAACTTCATATCATGGAAGGAGGCATTGAAGAGGACAAGGCAGACAGTCTTGAATCATAGATGCCACCCCTCTCTTATTCATTTGCAGGGGCCACATGGAATGGAGAGTCTATGCATTTGGAAGAGGAAGAGCATAGTGACTGGGGGACATTACATTGAACTGAATGCTGCCCTGTCATAATAAAGAGAAAAGCCATGCTTGATTCAGCCAGTGCTTATGCATGGAGAAAGCATTTGGACCAGATCTAGGTAAAGAGGAATCACCCATTTATCAGTCACCATTCAAGTTTTTTGGCAAGCCTTGCAGCTATGGACTAAAGTACTCTGGGGTCCTAGATAAAATTTAAAGGCAGTCTAGGACACAAGGACTGCAATTCCTAGGCAACTCCTAGTGCTGGGCTGGACTCAGAGCCAGAGATGAGGGTGGCAAGTGGCCTAGGGAGACACCAGCCAGGGTGGCTGAAGAAGTAGCTATGCCATCCCCTCCCACAACCCCAGGCAGTGCAGCCTAAAGCAACAAAAATGGTTCCTTTTCTTCAAGCAGTGGGGAGTGAAGAGTAAAGAGGACTTTGTCCTGCATCTTGGATACCAGCTCAGCCACAGTAGAATATAGCACTGGGAAAGTTGTGAGGCCACCATTCCAGGCCTCAATTCCAGGCATTTCTAGACATACCCTGGTACAAAGGGAAACCCACTGCCTTGAACTAAGCACCCAGTCCTAGAAGGATTCATCATCTGTTTACAAAGGAGCTCTTGGCGCTAAATAACCAGCGGCAATATCCACATAGTATGCTATGGGCCTTCAGCTATGAGGCATGCTTACTGCAGATGCCACCCAGCACACTCCCAGTTGTGATGGCTATGATGAAAGACTCCTTCTGTTTGAGAAATGCAGAGGGGAAAGTAATGGGGACTCTGTCTTGCACCCTTAAGTATCAGCTCAGGCACAATGGGGTAGAGTAACTAGCTGGCTCTTGGGGTCCATGAATCCAGAACTAGACTGTTGTACAGCATTTCTGGACCTGCCCTGGGCCAGAGGGGAGCCTACTGTCATGAACCATGAGTCCCAGGAGTGGCGGGATACGACTCAAGCTGACTGAAAGGCCCTTGGGCTTTAAGTGAACATTGCCAGTGACCTGGCAGAACCCCCCTGTAAGCCCATGGTGGTGGTGCCCACAGGGAGAGGCTCTTCTGCCTATGGATAGGAAAGAGCAAGATGGAGTTTATATTGTGGCTTGAGCGCCAGCTTAGCCATAATCGAATAGAATATTAGGCAAATTTAGAAGGTTTTTGGCACCAATTTCTGGGTTCCAGAAAGCATCTCTGGATATTCCCAGTGCCTGGGGGAATTCACTGCCCTGAAGGGAGGAGAACAGACCTACCAGGCCTTGCTATTTGCTGATTATAGAGCCCTAGGGCCTAGAGTGAACACAGGTAGTAGCCAGGTAGCAGTTACAGCAGGACTTGGGCAAGATCCAGTGCTGTGCTAGCTTCAGGTCTGACATAATGCATTCCCAGTGGTGGTGGCCCTATGGATAATTACATTACTACCCCCCCCCCCCCAGTTCCAGTCAGCATAGTGCAGAGAGAGAGACTCAATTTGTTTGGGAGAAAGTAAAGGAAAAGAACAAGAGTTTCTGTATGGTAGTCCATAGAA
Organism: Rhinopithecus roxellana; assembly: GCF_007565055.1. NCBI lineage: Eukaryota > Metazoa > Chordata > Mammalia > Primates > Cercopithecidae > Rhinopithecus > Rhinopithecus roxellana. Next base: position 124,319,740 of record NC_044550.1, on the reverse strand, counting down.
TTCTTCCAGATATTATTAAAGACCACCAAAGTAATACCCCCTATGAGCCTGCAAAAACAAGAGCAATATTGGACTTAAAGCCAAAGTCCTTTCAAATACCTGGAAAGCATTCTCAATAAGGATGGCACAAAAAAAGCCTAGACTGCAAAGATTACAATAAATACCTAGCTCATCAAGGCCCAGAAACAGATGAATATCTACAAACATCAGGATCATCCAGGAAAACATGATCTCCCCAAATGAACTAAATAAAGGACCAAGGACCAATCCTAGAGAAACAGAGATTTGTGATATTTTAGACAGATAATTTAAAATAACTGTGTTGAGGTAAAAAAAAAAAAAAATTAAGATAACATGGAGAAAGAATTCAGAATTCTATCAGATATATGTAATAAAGAGATTGATATAATTTTAAAAAATCAAATATAAATTTTAGAGTTGAAAAATGCAATTGAAAAGTGCTGATGAATACGCCAGAGTCACTTAATAGCAGAATTGATCAAGGAGAAAAAAGAATTAGTAAACTTGAATACAGGCTATCTAAAAATGCACAGTCAGAGAATACAAAAGAAAAAATACCTACAAGATCTAGAAAATACCTACAAAAGGGCAAATCTAAGAGTTATTGGCATTAAAGAGGAAGTAGAGAAACAGGGGTGGAAAATTTATTCAAAGGAATAATATCAGAGAACTTCCCAAACTTAGAAAAAGATGTCAGTATCCAAGTACAAGAAGGTTATAAGACACCAAGTAGATTTAACCCAAAGAACACTACCACAAGGCATCTAATACTCAGATTCCAAAAGGTCAAGGATAAAGAAAAATCCTAAAAGCAGCAAGAGAAAAGAAACAAATAACATAAAATGAAGCCTCAATAAGTCTGACAGCAAATTTTTCATTGGAAACCTTACAGGCCAGGAGAGAGTGGAATGACATATTTAAAGTGTTGCAGGAAAAAACTTTTACCCTAAAACAGTATATCCAGCAAAAATGTTCTTCAAGCACAAAGGAGAAATAAAGGCCTTTCCAGACAAACAAAAGCTTAGGGATTTTGTCAACACCAGCCCTATAAAAAATGCTAAAAGGAGTTTTTCAATGAGAAAGAAAAGAATGTTAATGAGCAAGAAGAAATCATCGGAAAGTACAAAATTCACTGGTAGTAGTAAACACAAAGGAAAACACAGAATATTACAATGCTGTAATTGTGGTTTGTAAACTACTCTTATTTTCAGTAGAAAGACTAAATGACGAACCAATAAAAATAACTACAACAATTTTTCAAGACATAGTACAATAAGACATAAAGAGAAACAACAAAAAGTTAAAAAGTAGGGGATGAAGTTAAAGTGTAGCGTTTTTATTAATTTTCTTTTTGCAGGTTTGTTTATGAAATCAGTGTTGTCATTAGTTTAAAGTAGTGGGTTTTAAGATAATATTTGCAAGCTTTATGGTAACCACAAATTGAAAAATGTACAACAGATACACAAAAAATAAAAAAAGAAGAAGTTGAATCTTACCACCAGAGAAAATATCTTTCATTAAAAGGAAGACAGGAAGAAAGGAAAGAAGGAAGAGAAGACCATAAAATAAAATGGCAAGAGTAAGTTTCTACTTAGTCATAACATTGAGTGTAATAAGCTACATTCTCCAGTCAAAGACATAAGACTTGCTGAATAAATGAAAAAACAAGACCCAATTGATCTGTTGCCTATAAGAAAACAATCCACCTATAAAGATACACATAGACTGAAAATAAAGGGATGGAAAAACATATTAAATGACACTGAACACCATAAAAGAGCAGGAATAGCTATACTCATATGAAAAAAATAATATGTAAGATGGAAACTGTAAGAAGAGACAAAGAAGATCATTATATAATGAAAAAAGGAATCAAGAAAGAAGACATAAAGAAGATTATAATATATATGCACCTAACACTAGAATACGCAGATATATAAAGCAAGCATTATTAGAGCTAAAAAGAGAGAGAGAGACTTTACTATAATAATAGCTGGAGATTTCTACACCCCAGTTTCAGTACTGGAGAGATCTCCCAAACATAAATTCAACGAAGAAACATCAGACTTAATCTGCACTCTATAAGAAATGAACCTAATAGATATTTACAGAACATTGCATCCAAAGGCTGCAAAATACATATTATTCTCAGCACATGAATCATTCTGAAGAATAGATCACATGTTAGGTCACAAAACAAGTCTTATAATATTCAAAAAATTGAATTAATACCAAGCATTTTATCTGAAAATAATGGAGTAAAACTTTTAATAAACACATGAAAATTAAACAGTATACTCCTGGATGATCAGCAGGTCAACGAAGAAATTAAGAAGGAAATTGACAAATTACTTAAGTGACAATGGAAACACAATATACAACACCTGTTGAATACGGTAAAAGCAGTACTAAGAGGGAATTTCACAACTATTAAGTGTTAACATCAAAAAAGGGGAAAAAAAGCTTCAAATAACCTACTGATGAATCTTAAAGAACTAGAAAGCAAGAGCAAACCATACCCAAAATTAGTAGAAGAAAAAAATACTAAAATCATAGCAGGAATAAAAAAATTTGAAATGCAGAAAACTGTAAAAGATCAACAAACTTGGTTTTTTAAAAGAGACACAAAATTGACAACCCTTTAGCCAGACTAATGAAGAAAAAAGGGGAGAAGACCCACATAAATAAAATCAGAGATGACAAAGTAGATATTACAACTGATACTGCAGAAATTCAAAAGGTCTTTAGGGTTACTATGAGTGACAATACGCCACTAAATTGAAAGCTCTAGAGAAAATGGATAAATTTCTAGGCACATATGACCTACCAAAAGGGAAGAAATCCAAAACCTGAACAGACCAACAACAAGTAATAAGATCAACAGCGAAATAAAAAGTCATCCAGTAAAGAAAAGTCCAAGAGCTGATGAATCCACTCTGAATTCTACCAAACATTTAAAGAAGAACTAACACCAATCCTACCTAACCTATTCTGAAAAATAGAGGAGAAGGACATACTTCTAAACTCATTATACAAGGCTAGTATTACTCTGATACCAAAACCAGACAAAGACACATCAAAAACAGAAAACTATAGGCCACTGTCGCTGATAATGATGGAAAAATCCTCAACATAATACTAGCAACCCAAATTCAACATTAAACTACAAAGATTATTCATCACACCCAAGTGGGATTTGTTCCAGAAATGCAAGGATGCTTCAACATATGCAAATCAATCATGTTATGCATTATGTCAACAGAATGAAGGGCAAAAACTCTATGATCATTTCAATTGATGCTGAAAAAGAATTTGCTAAAATTTAACACTTCTTAATGATAAAATCCATAAAAAACTGGCAATAGAGGAAATATAGCTCAACATAATAAAAAACATATACAAGAGACCTATGGCTAGTATCACACTGAAGGGGAAAAACCACAAAACTCTCCTCTAAGATCCAGACAATGACAAACATATCGTCTTTCAAAACTGTTATTTGACATAGTAGTGAAAGTCCTAGGTAGAGCAACCATATGAGGAAAATCAATAATAGGCATCCAAATTGGAAAGGAAGACATCAAATTATCCTTGCTTGCAGATTATATAATCTCATATTTGGAAAAGCCTAAAGACTCCACAAGAAAAGTATTAGAATTTATAAACTTAGTAAAGTTGCAGAATAGAAAATCTACATAAAAATTTAGTAGTATTTCTATATACCAACTGTGAACAATCTGAAAAAGAAATTAAAAAGTATTTCCATTTACAATAGCCACAAATAAAAATAAATACTTAGAAATTAACTTAAAGAAGAGAAAGATCTCTACAATGAAATCTATAAAACACTTATGAAAAGAATAGAAATTACTCAAAGAAATGGAAAGATATTCCATGTTCATGTGTTGGAAGAATAAATATTTCTAAAATGTCCATACTACACAAATAAATCTACAGATTCAATGCAATTTATATGAAAATACCAATGAAGTTTTTCAGAGAAATAGAAAAAAGAATTCTAAACTTTACACAGAACCACAAAAGACCCAGAATAGCAAAATCTGTCCTAAGCAAAAAGAACAAACCTGTAGAAATCACATTACCTGACTTCAAATTATACTACAGAGCTATAATAACCAAAACAGCATGATGCTGGCATAAACACAGTCACATAGACCAGTGGAACAGAATAGAGAACACAGAAAAAAATCCATACATCTACAATCAACTCATTTTTGACAAAGGTGCCAAAAGCAAACATCAGGGAAAGAAAAGTCTCTTCAATAAATTGTACTGGGAAAACTGGGTATCTATGTGTACAATAATAAAACTAGACATGTATATCTCACCATATACAAAAACGTAATCAAAATGGATTGAAGACTTAAATCTAAGACCTCAAACTAGGAAACTAGTAATAAAAAATTGGGGAAACTCTCCAGGGCATTGGACTGGACAAAGATTTCTTTAGTAATACCCCACAAGCACAGGCAACCAAAGCAAAAACCGACAAATGGAATCACATCAAGTTAAAATGCTTCTGCACAGCAAAGAAAATAATCAACAACCCATAGAAAATATTTGCAAACTACCCATCTGACAAAGGATTAATAAACAGAATATATAAGAAGCTCAAGCAACTCAATAGGAAAAAATACAATACAATAATCCAATTTAAAAATGGGCAAAAGATGTGGCCAGGCATGGTGGCTCACGCCTGTAATCCCAGCACTTTGGGAGGCCAAGGTGGGAGGATCATGAGGTCAGGAGATCAAGACCATCCTGGCTAACACGGTGAAACCCAGTCTCTACTAAAAATACAAAAAATTAGCCGGGTGTGGTGGCAGGCGCCTGTAGTTCCAGCTACTCGAGAGGCTGAGGCAGAAGAATGGCATGAATGCAGGAGGTGGAGCTTGCAGTGAGTGGAGATCGTGCCACTGCACTCCATCCTGAGCAACAGAGGGAGACTCCGTCTAAAAAAAAAAAAAAAAAAAAAAAAAAGGGCAAAAGATTTGAATTGACATTGCCCAAAGGAGACATACAAATAGCAAATAGGCATATGAAAAGGTGCTCAACATCATTAATCACCAGAGATATACAAATTAAAACTACAATGAGATATCATCTCACCCAAGTTGAAAGACTTGTATCCCAAATACAGGCAGTAACAAATGCTGGTGAGGATATGAAGAAAAGAGAACTGTTGTACACTGTTGGTAAGAATGTAAGTTAGTATAACCATTATGGAGAATGGTTTGGAGATTGTGGAAATTGCTCAAAAAACTAATAATAGAGCTACCATATGGTCCAGGAATCCCATTGTTGGGTATATACCCAAGAGGAAGAAAATCAGTACATCGAAGAGATATCTGCACTCCCATGTTTGCTCAGCACTGTTCACAAATAGCCAAGATTTGGAAACATCCTAAGAGTTAATCAACAGATGAATGGATAAAGAAATTGTGATATATCTACACAATGGAGTAATATTCATCCATATAAAAGGATGCGATCCTGTCATCGGCAACAACATGAGTGGAACTGGAGGTCATTGCGTTAAGTGAAATAAGTTGGGTGCAGAAAGACCATCATCACATGTTCTCACTTATTTATGGGATGTGAAAATAAAAACAATTGAACACATAGAGATAGAGAGTAGAATGGTGGTTACCAGAGGCTGGGAAGGGTAATGGACTTTGGGGAAAGGGGTAGGTGGAAGTTGTTTATGGATACAAAAAATAGTTTGAAAGAATGAACAATACCTAATATTTTGCAGCACAACAGGGTGACTAAAATGAAAACAATTTAACTGCACATTTTAAAATCACTAAAAGAGTACAATTGGATTTTTTGGTAACACAAGGGATGAATGCTTGAGGGGATGGATATCCCATTTTCCATGATATGATTATAGCACATTGCATGCCTGTATCAAAATCTCATGTACCCCATAAATATATAAACATATGTACCCACAAAAATTAAAAATAAGAATTTTTTAAAAGCCTACTAAAGTCCATTTCTGATACTTGAAATTAAGGTCATTGGTTCATGAACAGCTGAGACCCAGAAGGTTCTGCATGACAGCTAGGAAGGTGCACCACTAGGATAACCCTTCCAGGAAAGTACTTTCCAATCAGCTGCAACTGAGGCACCCAGCTGAGACATACTGGAACATTTGGGCCAAAGCCTCTCTTTTGCTGCACACTTCTCAGCCAATAGTCAATAAAGGATGGCAAGTGTGCTAGGGCTTGCCCAGGTTTGCCCAATGTGAGACTTGTCTATAGACAGTATTGGAGCTTGGGCTTCCTGTAAGGCTCCAAGACATTTTCAGAGCCACACCAAGTCTGAAGCTCTAGCTTCTTATTCTTTCTTCCTTCACTCATTTCATAGCTTTCAAACCTTTATGATGGTCTGAAGATTTTGCTAGTCTATCCTTTTCCCTTTTACCTTTCACAGGCACTATTCCCAATAAATTTCTTGCACTTTTCTTTTTTATTTTTAAGATGGAATCTCACTCTGACACCAGGCTGGAGTGCAGTGGTGTGATCTCAGCTCATTCTCATGCCTCAGCCGCTGGAGTAGCTGGGATTACAGGTATGCACCACCATGCCTGGCTAATTTTTGTATTTTTATTAGAGATGGGGTTTCACCATGCTGGCCAGGCTGGTCTCAATCTCCTGACATCAAGTGATATGCCCACCTTGGCTTCCCAAAGTTCTGGGATTACAGGCTTGAGCCACCACGCCTGGCCAATTTCTTACACTTTTAACTCCTTCTTAGCTTGCGCATCCTGGTAAATCTAACCTATATGTTCTGTCAAAAACTGTCAGGAAAATGATGAGAATCTGAGGATTACTATAGGTCCCGATTGTCTAAGAAGACAATAAAAATACACTTAGTCATGGAAAGGATTATTTTTGGCAGCCACACAAGTGTAAAATATTGATTAATTTATTATCTGTGGTCACCCAGAATGAAGGATTCTTTGAAAAGAAGGCTCCAGTGAACCAATTAGTCACTTCAATAGAAATGTAACAAGGATATTAGGAATTTAATGAATCAGAAGCAGTTTTATGTTTAAGAATCTTGTTTAATACAACATGCTTTCCTTCTTAAAATATATCTGTCAGCAAGAAAGAAGTGATCATTTATTCTCTACCTCTTTTATAGAGTCCTACAGTAAGTGTGCATTCCCCACTCCCCCATAAAAAGTAAATTTGGAAATTAGTGCTGGATGACAGTGTTTTAATGAAACTTTTTTTCTTAAATCATAGAAAAATATGAGAAAACAGTCTTACCAAAAAAGAACTGCTAATATTTTTGTTAGTTCCTGAGGTAACAGGAATATTTTTAAAGTATTAACTAAAAATTATCCAGCATTGTATTCTACTTTCTTTTCATCACCATTAAAGCAGACAGTCTCTGCTGTATTCAGTGTCACATGACAGAGAATACATTTTGTTCTGAGCTTTTACTTTCAAATGTAGTCCCACATAGGAAAATAAATAGTGTATATCTTAGACAAATTTGGAGGGGAAAGAATTTTGAATAAGAGTAACTTACCTCTTATTGCCAAAGTTAAACTTATTTTAGTTGGATCCCTCCAACTAAAATCCCTCCAACCTAAGTGTTCACAGTGATTTTACAGACCCTGATGATCCCTGAGAAAAGGGAATGAGATCAAGCTCCTTTAAATGGTGTCTGGGGAGATGGTAAATCCCAAGCAGATTTTGGGATACAGAAACAGAGAGTTCTTCATAGAGATTATGAGAAAGCAGTCCCCCCAAAAAGAAACGACTCCTTGGTTTAACTTGGCAGACCAGGATTGAGACCACCTTAGAGTTTTTTTTTCCAAAATATAGAATGATTCCCATAACTTAGTAAAAGAAGCAATCGGAGATAACGTGCCTGTGCCAGAATCAGAGACCCCTACAGGACTTCATGATTAAGCATATATTTCATTAAAAACCAAAGATAGTACATTCCTTGTAGGTCAATTGAATGAATTCCAAACACTAGTCTATTCAACATTTTCTCAACCTCAAAATCATATTATAAATCTAGTAATATAAAGATCTAGGCTAACTTCTTCCACACAAACCATCAAAAAATTGCCTACTTAGTAACATAAAAATACTGAATAATTTTAAATTATTATTATATTCCTATCATATAAGAAACAATTTTGAATAACGCTCCAAGTACAAAGAGCATGGGCTTTAGATCACACATCTTAGTATGAATCTAGTTATTAGTTAATAATTGGCAGACTTCAATTTCTAATCTACAAAATTTCTTCCATACTTGTGAGATTAAATGCAATGTACATAAAGCATCTAACAGAGTTCTTAGCACATAATTGGCTCTTAAAAAATTACAGCTGAAGATGTTCTTTAAAGGAATGAGTATTGGCCCACCAGACAAGAATAGGGAGTATGCTGGCCTGGGAATGCTAACTGACTGCCTCCCAGGAAGACTCAGCACCACGTTTACCTCGCTGAAATTGCGTTGGTTCACAGTCTACCTTTAAACTTTGCTTACTCAAAAATTGGTTTGTCAGCATATCGAGAATGCATCTGCTTTTTAGGTGTAGGCTTACACAAAAAACTCTTAAAATACAGAAATAATTGGTTTATAGTGATGACGATAACTTCTGAAACTACTACGTTGGTGTCCTCAGACAATGTATTTTCTACCTTAAAGAAAGAACTTCTTGGAAACTTAAATGAAGGATTCCTTAGTTTCTATTTGAATGTGTTTACTTTTCACATGAAGGATAATCAGAAAAATCATTAAAGTCTCTTGACTTTAACCAGCTCTTTGAACATCAATAGTTATAGAAAAATTGCAGGAAACTAACATTTGGCTCTATCCAAATACTGATTATATCATTACCAAGGCAAATGTAGTCGATGTCAATGGCTCTCACTTAATATCTAAAAAGTAGCATCATTTTTATTTTTTCTTCAAATTACATTTTCAGGGAGTTAGTTTTGCCATCTTTGAAATAAAAATATTTATAATGTCCTCTGATACCTTATTTTAAAGATTGATTTATACCTTCTACTTTTCAAGACCCAGTAGGTTACAAAAAGGAGGCAAAACTAATAAAGGCAAACAAAAAAACTTGAGAAAAGTAATGCCAATAGACAAATGGTAACTAATGTGCCTGCTCTGATAAAGTGGAAACTCAAGTGACACAGAAACCAAAAAACAAGCTGATCTTCTTTAGAATCCAGAAAAAGTAAGGTGAATTGGAAAGCCTTCAGACTCTGAAAGCACAAGTGTAGTAAGGATAGAAATGTGGTAATTGAAAGTTTATGTAAGTACCTATTGGTTTTCAGAATTCCCTTTTTGGTGACATTAATCACAAAGGAGTGGATGGTAGGGATGGAGGCCTGGGACAGGTGACAACAGAAGGTACCATATGGAAAACCAACACCATCCAATGCTTTTCCTCATTTTTTAAAATGTTTGCAGCCAGGTGTGTATTTTCCAGGTAAGACATAGATTATTTCATTATTAAGAAAAACTGTTGCAAGAGAAAATAAGTACAAACTTTGAGTTATATGGATCTACCCAGAATTTTGGGGGCCCCAGTAGGTCACCTGCATTAGTGATAAGATGGCAGACAGACAAAGACAGAGAATATAAGGAATTAACTCACAAGATTATGAAGGCTAAGAAGTCCCAAGATCTTCAGTCAGCTACATGGAGACACAAGAGAGCCAAAGTTATGGTTCAATCCAAGTCAAAGTCAGAAGTCAGGAGATCAGTGTCACAGCTGAAGACTGGCAGAAATTAACTGTCACATTATCATACTATGAATCCTACTTGACAACAAGTTTCGTTTTCCCCAAAACGAAAAGACAAAATTTCCAATCAAAGATTCTGTGTGTTTGTCTTAAACATAAACATATAAGGAAAAATCAGTAGTCATTTCAGAAAATCATTTGATGTGAAAGAGACCAAAACAAACAAAGAAAAGTCAGAGAAATTAGGGAGGGAAGAGAGGATAAGAAGACTCCGAAGGCTTTACTTAGTGTCCTAGGGACAAAATAGAAGATGTTGCCACATTGAAAAAGAAAGCACAGAAGACTACTAACAGACAAACATTCAGATAGTGAAAGAGAGACTTAAGAAATGAGAAATATAGGCCGGGCGGGGTGGCTCAAGTCTGTAATCCCAGCACTTTGGGAGGCCGAGACGGGCGGATGACGAGGTCAGGAGATCGAGACCATCCTGGCTAACACGGTGAAACCCCGTCTCTACTGAAAAACACATAAAACCAGCCAGGCGAGGTGGCGGGCGCCTGTAGTCCCAGCTATTCACGAGGCTGAGGCAGGAGAATGGCGTTAAACCCGGGAGGCAGAGCTTGCAGTGAGCTGAGATCCGGCCACTGCACTCCAGCCTGGGCGACAGAGCAAGACTCCATCTCAAAAAAAAAAAAAAAGAAAAAGAAAGAAATTTGAAATAAAATAGTAAATATGAAAAATCTTTACCACAGGAAAAATAGATTAAAATATAAAATAGGAAAGAAAGGATAAGAAGATTAACAGGAGATTTAATAGTAAAACAATATGAATTAAAAATAAAAAAACAGAAGAAACAAAGGGAAAGAAACTATCAAATATGTCATAAAATATCAAAGAACCAAAATAACTGAACTTTCAGATGTAGAAGTGTAATTTGCTGTCCAGCACAATAGATAAAGAAAGATACACTTCAAAGCACTTAATGGAGTTCAAGAAAAACTATGTTTAAAAGAAAGAGAGAAAGAAGGGGAGAGCGAGAGAGAGAGAAAGGGAGGGAGGAAAAGCTACAGGTTTCAGAAATCAGAATGGCTTCAGACTTCTCAACGGCAACATTGGAAGTCAATGAAGCATCATCATCAAACTTTAGAGAAAAACTAAATTTCATCCTAGAATTCTAGGCATCATTAAGCTTTTAAGTTTGAAAATAGGATAAAAATATTTTCAGATAATCAATAGATCAAACAATCATGTCTTAAATCATTTCTCAGAAAGTGACTTGAAGATGTGCTCTGAGCTGGAAAAAATGAAGAATTCAGCCAAGAAAGAAAAAAAGTTTCCCCTCCATCTCTCCCCCTCCCCACCATAAAAGGGTTGCTACCAAGAAGAGTCTTGAAGGGAATCCATGGGATGGTGATGAATGTAGCTGCCAGAATGATGTTGCTTATTCTATCCGACAACAATCAGATTGGAACAGCAGGAGGAAAGACTCCAAGAGTGATATCCGAGAAAAGATAAAATTGATTAGTGAACTTGTTTTTTGCTTGTTTGCTTTTAGTGTGCTAGGAGGAAACATACTTGGTAGGCGAATTGTGAAAGATACATTAAAATAGTTGAATAATTAGAAAGAGGGTGTGAGGTAAATTTTTGAACTGCAAAAATAGGCATGTAGAAGAAAGGAAATAAACTTGCTGTCTTGCACAGAGTAAATGGCATAGAAGAATTTGTTGTTATTTTTGTTAGAGCATTCATCTGTTCACATCTTCATATCATAAGAACTGAATAGTGATAACTACAAAATTATAATACAACTGTATTGGAGGATGGGAGAGGTAAGTATCTGTATCAGGGTTAGGTGTAGTAGAACTAAGTCAACATCATTCATAATAGGATGTAAATAAGAAATAGCAATATAAACTAATTTGGATATTAATGCTAAAAGGAACCAGCTAAGAAAGTGTGATAAAGGTGAGTGCAGAGGGAGGACTTGCTGAAGGCAGGCTGGGAGGAAGGGAGGTTAAAGACAACTGCTTTTTTTTAAGGAATATGAATAAGTGCCCTTGTGTATATATATGCCCATATAATAAAAATGCAAATTTAAAAATTGTTAGTAAATTGCTTAAAATGATAAGCTAAGAAAATCCATATGTCTCACTCCAGGCCTGAGACATCCATGTGCCTGCCTCTAAAGAGATTGTCCTGTTGATCCCATCCCCTTCCACTTGCACAGAGAGTCTGTATATACATCAGCCATGTTTGCCTCTGAGATCCCGTTTTCCTGTCTCTCAGGTGAAGTGGCACTTCTCTGAAATGACACAATTGAATCTTTCTTTAGAGATGTTAATACATAAATCTGTTACAGCAAATCTTCCAGGTGAGGAAGTCATTCTGTTTCCAATGAATAAATATTCGCATATCTGTGCTCTAATCCCTATGTGGTAATTTTTATACTTTAATTTCCTAATTTTATTTGCTTCATTTCAAGTTTCTGGAGTATGTTTTCCTCTACCTCCTCAAAATTAGAAACAGTAAAAAATCTGATTTGAAAGCTATACCAGCACTTATCATCATTACCACTTTCTTACTCCTTAACAACTTGTTTTCAACACATTAACTCATGCTTACACAATTTATTTTGCTCTTATGTTTTCACTTCCCAACCACTATGAATGCAGGAGCTAAGCATCTGTATTTTTAAGACACTTTTGCAATGTACATGTTCTGTTCACAATAGAATTTAGTTGACAGTTAAAAATATATATTTTATAGCTATTTGCTGAATGCTTAATATATTAAATTGACAACAAATAGTATTAAATCACTTTGGGATTTATTATCTACAAATACAATCTCCCTTACACCATAAAGAGGGTAAAAAATTAGTAGCCTATGAGTTTTATTAAAATTTAATACGTTAAGAACTAAACTGATTTTTATAATAATGTTAATATAAATTTGACCCTAGAGCTCAATTAATTTTTAACCATATTCCAAGGACAATAAATAAAATCATATGAAGATATAGTGAGATAAATTCTGCATTTCTTGCTAGCTCAGTCAGTTCTGAAGATACTAACAGGAAAGAGGTTACACAAATCAATGATTTCACCCATTGTGAAATTGAGCACGCCATATCTCTTTTCAGCACTAATGCTCACTCTGTAGAATTCCTTTGCAAATGCTGACCAAATGTATTTGAAACACAGGAGGGGAGGGGCTTGGCTTCAGCTCACCCGTACTAGAACATTCTTTCATGCATTCTCACTGATGACAAAACCCACCCCACTACCTCACTGATAAACCATGGTTAAACCATAATGTTTAACAATGCCTTTTGCTTACAGAATTCCAGGAACTGACCTCAGGAAATCTAAATAGCAAATATACGTTGCAGATTTACAACCTGTTGCCATCAGCCAGACAACCAGGTGGCCCATTATTCAAGATAATCGTCACAACCAGATATGCTGACCAGCATACCCTCCCTCCTCACCCAGCTGGAGCACCTTACCTGTGATGTCAATTCCTACCCTTTGCATAATAAAAACTTCCTAAGCACTTTGTAGGGAGTCAGCCAGAGGATTCTTGCACCTCTGCTGTCTTCCTTGTGCTTGAGCACAAGCCCTGAAATAAAACCCTTATCTGGGAAATATGCTTGGCCCAGTGTTAATTTTCATTACATGTGGAGCTAAACAGCCTATGGTCTGTAACAAATTAGCAATGGGTCTATCCATGAACAGCCTTTAAGAATAATGCTAACTAACATTTTCCTCCAAATCTAGATGTAGATTACATGTTGTCATTGAGATTTTAGAATAGTTTGAAGGATACACAAAAAATATGTTCACTGTACATAGACCATGATTTTAATAATATGAATCTACTCTACATGAAAATATGACATGTGTCATATTCTTCTTATCAATAAATTAAAATAACAATCTAGTCATTGTTTGGATGAACGGAGGCAAGATGGTGCACTTCCGGGTTCTTCATCACCAACTTTTCCTGCGCTCACGCGAAAATGCAACCGGAGCCCGGGAAGGTGCAGACCAACGGGGCATGCGCCAGGTGACATCAATCTGAAGAGACCAAGATTTACCTGGTCGCACCTGCGGAACGCCCCCGACATGCCCATTCCCCACCTATTGCCCTCCCACTCCTTCAAAAGCCGCTCCCGGCCAGCGCGCCACGCGAACTTCCTTAGTCCCCCACTCCTGTCGGGACTGCAGGAACTTCGTCCCAGGGCTCCACCGGGCGACTCTCTTGGCCTCCTTTGCCAGAGGCCGACAGACCTCTCCCTACCCACCTACTTCCCTGAAGCTGGGTGACCAAAAATAAATTTGCAGTTTTGCTCCTACCCTTGCCTACTCGCTGGTTCTTTTGTGCCCACTCTGGTGGTCTTAGAAAAACAAATCAGTTGGTGCTGAAGACCCGGGAGGAGACCCCGCCTCAGGCCTCTAAGGGTTGGGGAACCTCCTCCTGCTCCCATGCCACAGACGGACCAGGACCTGAGACCCACTTCCCTCACTCTCACGGCCTCTCTGGGGTAAGTGCCCTTGTCTCCTCTTTACCTCCCTCAGCCAAAAATCCTGCGCAGGTCCGAGGCCCACTTTTGAGCCACCAGGAGCCACCATGTGGCTCGGGAGACCCGTTCAGGATGGAGACATCCGCCTGAAGGTAATCTCCACCTTGGCTTCAAGAGCCTCCAGTCTGTCTCTGCTGGTTCCAAAGGATGCTTTGAAGCCAGGCAGAGATCCACTTCCATTTCCATTGTGTCCATTGTGTAAGTAAAGAGGAAACAAATGGGAAACCCCCAGTCCAAATTTCCAAAGAGCACCCCCTTAGGGTGCCTCCTAGCCAATTTAAAAACCTTACAGCTTGAACAAGACCTTAGGAGGAAGCGGTTAATTTTCCTTTCCACTGTGGTGTGATCGACCTCAGCAATTTCTGCCAGTGGCTAGGCAAGTGGTCCGAAATTAATTACGTACAAGGCTTTTGGGCCTTACGCTCTCGTCCTGATCTGCCCTATACTCCTCCTTCTCTCCCCGCTCTCTCCACCCCCTCTCTTCCTGCCCAGACTCCTCCTTCCTCCTCCTTATCTACTAGTAATCCACTCAGTCCCGTGCCTCCTTCGGGACCCCCAACTGGCTGTCTTGAGTCCCCTATCTCTGCCCACACCCTCCTACAGTGTTAGCACCTTTGCGAGAGGTAGCTGGGGCGGAGGGGGTAGTCAGAGTACATGTCCCTTTTTCACTGGCCGATCTTTCCAAAATTGAGAAGTGTTTAGGTGATTTCTCAGCTAATCCTACCATATACATAACGGAATTTAGATACCTTTGTCAGGCCTATGATTTAACTTAGCATGACCTCCAGGTTATCCTAACCTCCACCCTAAAACCTGAGGAGCAAGAGCGCATCCTAGCGGCCGCCAGGCAGCACGCCAACCAACTACATTTAACTGATGCCGCCATCCCACTAGGGGAGCAAGCAGTCCCCTCGGCAGACCCAGACTGGAACTACCAAGCAGGCCAGCCTGGGTGCCGTAGGTGAGACATAATGGTCCAGTGTTTGTTGGCTGGTATGCAAGCAGCCTCAAACAAAACTGTAAATTTTAACAAATTAAAAGAAATTGTTCAAAATCCAGAAGAAAATCCAGCCGCATTCTTAAATAAGCTGACTGAGGTTCTAACCCAGTATACCCGGTTAAATCTGGCCTCCCCCACAGGGGCCACCATTTTGGCATCTTATTTCATTTCTCAATCAGCTCCTGACATTCGTAAAAAATACTTCAAAAGATAGAGGATGATCCTCAGACACCAATACAAGACCTAGTTAAATTAGCCTTTAAGGTCTATAACTCCAGAGAGGAGATGGCAGGCTCACCTCGAACAGAAAGCACAGCTCCTAGCAGCAGCTTTACAGCCCATTGGTAACCCCAAACCAGAGAGCACACACCCCGCAGACTCCAAGGCTACAAAAGGAGCCTGCTATAAGTGCGGCAAGGCAGGACACTATGCCAACAGGTGTCCGCAAGGTCCCCAAGCCCCAACGCAGCCTTGCTATAAGTGCAAGGCATCAGGACATCGGGCCAGTGAATGTCCTAACCCTCATCCACCAGCAACCCCCTGCCCTGCTTGCCAGCAGGGAGGACACTGGAAGTCTGATTGCCCCACCCTGAGAACAGGTGCTGTGTCTCCACGTGACCCCCTTTCCCAGGATCCTGGGAGCTCCTTCCAGCTCCTACATCTGGACGACGACAACTGAAGGTGCCGAGACTCGGGGACTCCCATCACCCTCGCCGAGCCGTGGGTAACTCTCCTGGTAGCGGGTAAGACAATTAATTTTTTAATCGACAGCGAGGCTACCTATTCTGTTTTGCTGTCCTTCTCTGGACCTAGCCTTCCATCCAATATCTCTATAGTAGGAGTAGATGTAAAGCCATCCACTCCACGAAAAACCCCACTCCTTAATTGCTGCCTGGCCAACAACTACTTTGCGCACTCGTTCCTCATTCCCAGCTAAAATCCTGGGTTATCTATCAATGAATGATTGGAAGAACCAAAAAGCTAAAAGAAAGCATGGAGATTCTCCAAAAAGGGAGGAACACTACATATCATTTAATAAAACCCTTCTAAAAGGAGAAGTACTGGAAGTATGATCTTCGAATTTCTGCCTAAATAATTTCAGGAAAATGAGAGCCTTGAATTTGCATGTATTTAATCTGATTAAATTATAGTTCTTCCTTATGTGACACTGTAACTTCTACTCCATGATTTCAGTTCTACTTTCTACTTCTAAATGAATACCCTCCCAATATTTGAAGACTTACTATTAAGGGAGGAGACCACCTCTCATATTGTCTTATGCCCAATTTCTGCCTCCAAAGAAAGAAGTCAAAACTAAAAGGCAAAAATGAAATCCACAAGCAGACAGCCTGGCACCGCACGCTGGGCCTGGTAGTTAAATATCCACCCCTGACCTAACTGGCTCTGTTATCTATAGATTACAGACATTGTATAGGAATACACTGTGAAAATCCCTATCTTGTTTTGTTCCGATCCAATTACCGGTGCATGCAGCCCCCAGTCAGGTACCCCCTGCTTGTTCAATCAATCATGACCCTCTCACGTGCACCCCCTTAGAGTTGTGAGCCCCTAAAAGGGGCAGGAATTGCTCACTTGGGAAGCTCAGCTCTTGAGACTGAAGTCTTGCTGATGCCCCCGGCCGAATAAACCCCTGCCTTCTGTAACTTGGTGTCTGAGGAGTTTTGTCTGCCACTCATCCTGCTACACTATGAGCCTTGCTGATCTTCTACTTCACAGCATAAATAGTCTCAATTTCTCATTTATTCCCTTATAAAACAAAGTGTCCTAATCCTTTGCTAAATGAAGGTCTGATTTTGTATGGTCTCAAGGTCAAATATCTCTCTTAAAATGCAGTTTCCTGGATGGAAGAGAATATTTTGCTCAGATATTAGTATATTTGGACTAGAACCTCAAAACCTAAATACTTAAGAAATATGCCAAAGAATTCTGACCTCAATTGTTTGCAGAATACATTTTGAGAAGCACTTATCTAGATTTATGTAGACAACAACAAAAAAATGATATCAACATGTTCTTAATACTATTGGCTCACATTAAGCTTTAAAGTCAACTAAATCTGAGCTTCTGCTTATCCAAGTACCCTAGTCCTGTACTTCTGGAATTTATCTTTATATTGTAAATTTAGAATTTGAAGGTTTATCTGTTAAGATTCGTGTTAATTTAGTATTGCAAGTTAAGACTGTTGGGTAAAACTCTTGAACCTTGATTCGATCACCTAAAACATTAGTTTCCCTTGCCAGCACTGCATCACTTACAAATGTGATAAATGTTCCTTCATCCAAGTCACAGCTGAAAATTTATAAGGCTACACAGAGAATCTTATGACATGTCACAAGACACCTCCCTCCAAGGTGGCAATCATTCATTAAACAACACCTTTGGGGGTAGCTATGCATTTATTAAGCTGTTCCATCACTTAACACACATTTCTCTATCTTATCTACAACTCTGTCATACCCAAGGAAACTTACCAAGTGCTTTCCTGGAATTCTGATAAAGGTTTTCTGTAATATTTCTCTGCTCTCACAGATGTGGCAGAGGTGGTTCTGGTGAGGAAAGCAGTGGACATTTATTGAGTCTTTAAACTTTCAAAATGTATCATCTAATAGATGACCACCTTCTAGGATAGCCTTTTTATGCCACACAAACAAAGACACAAAGGTTTATGGAAGTTATATAGGTACATGATGTCACAAACTAGAAGGTTAGAGGTCCAAGTGCTTTTTTGTATCTCACTACACACTAGCCGCATGACATCAAGCAAGTTAGTTAATGTCTCTGCAATTCATATATTGTAAGGGGTATACTTAATAATGAGTTACATTGTTAATTCTTTCACCTAATTCACAATAAATGTAACAGAGAACCAGAGTAAAAGTGCTCAAAAATAATAGAAATTTAGCTGTCACTTAAAAGTTTCAGATAGGCAGTACAAAGCTGGTAGGAATGCTCTGTTCTACTGAGTTCTCAATATTCTAGGTTTGTCCTATCTTGTTTCCTCATCATTCACAGCCTCCAATCTTGAAACCAGCTCATTATTCATGATGACTGTTCCAATTCCAATTATTACATCCACATTTCATGCATCAGAAAAGAGGAAAGATAAAGAAGAATCTACAATACAAATGTATTTTAGGAAAGGATTCTGGCAGCTGCTACATGACACTTCCGCTTATGTCTCACTGTCCAAAAGTTAGTCATATGGTCATATCTTGCTGCCAAGAAAATAAGAAAGTGCATTCATTTATTCTCTATTCTCATGTTCCCAGTTAAAAACTAGGTGTTCTATTACTATAAAATAAACAGAATGGATTTAAGGAGACAATGATGAGATTCTGCTATAAACACACTGTAAGTATACGAAGGAAAAAGCTTATTTTCATATGCTTGTTTTAAGGGAATTTTCACTGATTCCTAGAATGTGAACTTTTTGTATTGCTTGAAATATGTTCTGGAAATGTTCTAAGATTTAACACACTCATTTATTAATTTATTCATTCAATCAACAGTCATTAATAAAGTATCCCAGACATCACACTAGAACATTGATATTTCAACAATCAGTATAAGACATGGTCTCTGCCCTTGAGGAACTCAGAATACTGTAAAAGAGATAGATTTGAAAAACTACAGAAGAATCTGGGAGAGGAACAAATTAAATTAAGCTTTGAATATTTGAGAAAGTCTTCAAAAAGGTCATGTTTAAACTAAATTTTTAAGAAAAAGGAAATTTTTTATCAGTTATAATAGGGAGCAGAAAAAGTGCTCTTGGTCAAGACAGTAATATATAATAAGGCATAAAGAAGTAAAAAGAAAACATGTTACTACAGTAACAGTGCACAATTTTATGTAACTACAATGAATACTTGCCAGAAGTAGGGTGGAGGGAAATGTGGCTGCAGTTTGACAAGAGCCGTGACTACCATTCCAAATCTATCCTATAGGTATCAAAGGCATTAAAGGTTTTTAATAGAGAGTTGTATAATGATCTGTAGAATTTCTTTTTTGGCAATTGTTGGCAGAAAAAATGGAACATTGGAGCCAGTGAGAAACTAGAGGCTGGGGGGTTATTGCACCAGTGAATAATACAAATGAGAGATGATGAGACCTTAAGTGAGGCAAAGAGACAGGATGGCTCCTGAAAAAGTGATTAATTCTTGTATTAGCTTCCATATTAGTCCATTCTCATGCTGCTGTAAAGAAATACCTAACACTGGGTAATTTATAAAGAAAAGAGGTTTAATTGACTCACAGTTATGCATGGCTGGGGAAGCTATAGGAAACGTACAATCATGGAGGAAGGTACCTCTTCGCAAGGTGACAAGAGAAAGAATGAGTGTGGGACTAAGGGGAGAAACCTTAAAACCAGTAGATCTATGAAAACTCATTCACTATCATGAGAACATCACTTCCCGTGTAGTCCCTTCCCCAACACGTGGGGATTACAATTCTGATTACAATTCAAGATGAGGTTTGGGTATGAACACAGAGCCAGACCATATCAGCTTTTCATTCATCACTGGCTTTAAAGTGTCTTTTACTGATTATTTTGTTCCTTCTAGTTTTAAAAGTATTATTTTTGATGGGGAGCACAGAGCCTAACTAGATGTTATATAGTTTCCAATTTTCCTATATATTTTACACCTTTTGCTCTAAAAAAATAGCATTGCCCCTTCTGTCTTTTTGTTTTTTTCGCTTAAAACAATTAGAAATTATTCAAGCTAATTATATACAACACTGTATGTCAATAGCTACCCATATATTATTTCACTTTACCTTAACATTATCTATAAATATCAACATACATGGAAGATACTATTATCAAACAAGATTAAATAATTTTTCCAAGGGCAGCCAATTGGAAATTAGTGGAGCTTAGATACAAAACCAAGTTTATCCACCAACAAATAGTGGTATTTTAAACCACTACTCTATAATTGTAACATTTCTATGTAGATATTTTGCTAATTTACTAGTGAATAACAAACAGGTGTCAGCCAATTCTATTTGTGAGCTTTTTGGATAAGCTCATCTTTTGTTTGTGCCTTCATCACAGCTGGGCAAGGGACTGAGGGAAAGGGTGTTCTGCTGTTCCAAATGTCCCTTCTTTTTTTTTTTTTTTTTTTTTTTTTTTTTTTTTTGAGACGGAGTCTCACTCTGTCGCCCAGGCTGGAGTGCAGTGGCCAGATCTCGGCTCACTGCTCACCCAGCTAGTTTTTTGTATTTTTTAGTAGAGACGGGGTTTCACCGTGTAGGCCAGGATGGTCTCAATCTCCTGACCTCGTGATCCACCCGTCTTGACTTCCCAAACTGCTGGGATTACAGGCTTGAGCCACCGCGCCCGGCAACCAAATGTCCCTTCTTTCATTCCTCTTGTACATCAAGAAGATTTAACAAGAGAGAATTAGATTTTTTCTCTTGAAGAGTGAAAGCCAACATTAAACTTAGAAAAGAACAACTTATTTGTAAGCAGGCATACAGCCTACCTGACCCAGAGCATTTTTAATGAAGATCACCTTTTGCATTTTGTTGAGATGTGTGGAACTGCACTCTCTTATATTCCTCTGCTTTCTCAGTCTTTTTCATACCAACTTTCAACTTCACCTTCAAACATGTAGCTTAGTATCAACCAATAGTTTTACAGACAGTTTCACTCAACTATTAAGTGCAGTTTGTTAGTAGTAAAGAAAATTAGGTTTTCAGCAACAGGTTATTATAAAATGAAACCCAACAATTCTATCAAAATTATAATCGTAAGACTGACATGTTTATAGCACATAAACAAACTAAAAAGAAATTAATTATTTACCTCATAATATAATTGTCTTTAGAAAATATTACTTCTCTAAATGTTATTAATTAGAGAAGTAATATTTCCTAAAGGTAATTTGGGGGACATGTTACTCCTTGCATCCTGGCAACTGGCTAGAGCTCAAAAGGCTCAGGTACCCCACAGGCCACCGATCCAAAGAATGCAAGCCATAATCTTTGATGGCTTCCATATGGTGTTCAGTCTGCAGGTACACAGATTTCATGACTGTTTCAGACACTTTACTTTATCGTCTGACATGTATTTCTTTCCATTAAGGAGCACCTTTGATCTCCAAGGTGGAACCAAGGTGGCCACTAGGTGCAGCCTAGTGGGAGGTTTTTGAGTCACGGAGGTAGATCCCTTATGAATGTCTTGGTGCTTTCCTTATGGTAATGAGTGACTTACTGCTCTATTAGTTTCCTTTATATCTGATTGTTAAAAAGAGCCTGGCACCTTCTCTCTTTCTCTTGCTCCCTCTCTCACCATGTGATGTCTGCTCTCCTTCCTTTTTTTGCCATAAATGGAGGATACTAAAGCCCTTACCAGAAGCAAATGCTGGCACCATGTTTCTTGTACAGCCTATAAACTACAAGCCAAATAAACCTTAAAAAATATGCAGTCTCAGGTATTCCTTTATAGCAATGCAAAATAGAGTAAGACAGAAAATTGGTACATGGAGTGGGCATTTCTATAAAGACACCTGAATATGTGAAAGCAGCTTTGCAACTGGGTAATGGGCCGAGGTTGGAACAGTTTGTAGGGTTCTGAAGAAAAAAGGAAGATGAAGTGTAGTTTGGAACTTCTTAAAGACTATTTGAGTGATTGTGACCAATATGCTGATAAAAATATAGACAGTGAGAGCCATGCTGAGGAGGTCCCAGATGCAGACGAGAAACTTATTGGGAACTGTATCAAAAGAAACCCTTGCTATCCCTTAACAAGGAACTGGGGTACATTTTGTCCATGCTCTAAAACAAGCTTATCCAACTTGCAGTCCACAAGCCACATGTGGTCCAGGATGATTTTGAATGCAGCCCAACACAAATTCATAAACTTTCTTAAAACATTATGAGATTTTTTTCACAATTTTTTTTTAGTTCATAAGCTATTATTAGTGTTAGTGTATTTTATGTGTGGCCCAAGACAATTCTTTTCTTTCACTGTGGCCCAGGAAAGCCAAGAGATTGGACACCCCTGCTTTAAGACTTTGCAGAAAACTGGGCTTAAGAATAATTACCTAGAGTACCCGGCAGAATAAATTTCTAAGCAGAAATGTGTTCAAAGAAGTGGTATGGCTGCTTCTTTATCAGATGTGGGAGCAAACGAATGACCTAAATTTGGAACTTAAAATTAGTAGGGAATCAATTTGTAAAAAACTGAAAATTCTGCAACCTGGTCATATGGTAAAGAAAGAAAGAAAGAATATTTTCAGGGGATGAATCAAAAGTGTGTCCAAGCCTCTCTCTTGGAAAGCCCAATGTCCTAAGAAAACAAAGTGGTTTTGGGGACAATGTTAATTCTCACATCCAGGCTACTGTGGCTTCAGTCAGATCACAAAAGGCCCCAGGTACTCCTCGGGCCACCCACCAATCCAAAGAGTGCAAACCATAATCCTTGATCACGTCTATGTGGTGTTCAGTGTACACGTGCACAGATTTCAAGAGTGATGGAGGCCTGGCAAACTCCACCTAGATTTTAGAGGATGTAATGGAAAGCCTGTGTACCTAGACAGAAGACTGCCTCCAGGGCAGAGCCCTCACAGAGACTCTAGTAAAGTAGAACAGAAGGGAAATGTGGGGTTGGAGCCCCTCGACTGGGGCACTGCCTAATGGGACTGTAGAAATGAGGCTACCACCCTTCAGACCCCAGAAGAGTAGAGTCACAAGTAGTGTGCTATCGCAGCCTAGAAAACCACAGGCATTGAACTCCAAGCCATGAAAGCAGTCCACATGAACTGCAGCCACCAAAGCCGTGGGGGTAGGGCTGGCCAAGGTCTCAGGGGCCATCCCTAACACCAGTGTGCCCAGAATGCAGGACATGGATTCATTCAAATGAGATTATATTTGTGCTTTAAGATTTAATGTCTGCCCTGTTGGCTTTCATACTTGCATGGGGCCTGCTACCCTTTCTTTTGACCAATTTTACCATTTTGGAATGGGAATGTTTACCCTATGCCTGTATCACCATTGTTACCTTGAAAATAAAGAACTTGTTTTTGATTTTACAGGCTTACAACCAAAAGAAGCTTGTGTTGAGTCTCTGATGAGACTTTGGACTGTAGACTTTTGAATTGATGCTGGAATAAGTTACGACGTTTGGGGACTACTGGAAAAAGGTTTGCTATGTGAGAAGAATATGAGATTTAGGGGGTCAAGGGAAAGTGATATATTTTAAATGTTTTTCCCCTCCAAATCTCATGTTGAAATTTGATCCCCAGTGTTGGAAATGGGGCTTAGTGGGAGATGTTTGGGTCATGGGGGTGGACATCTTGGTGTCATCCTCTCAGCAATGAATGAGTTCGCATTCTATTAGTTCTTGCTATATCTGATTCTTAAAAACAGCCTGGCACCTCCTCCCCTCTCTCTCTCTCATTGCATCTCTCATGTGATGCCTGCTCCCCTTCCCCTCTTGTGATGAGTGGAGGCTTCCTGAGGTCCTCACCAGAAACAGATACTGACACCATGCTTTTTGTACACACTGCAAAATCATGAGCCAAATAAATCTCTTTTCTTTATAAGTTACTCAGCCTCAGGTATTTCCTTACAGCAACACAAAGTGGACTAAGACAGAAAATTAAAGTCTAAAGAAGTGATTTGATGACCAAATACACAACCAATGTGACATAGCATAGATTTAAATCCTTTATCACCTTATTTAAGTTATCCTTTATCTACTATCTCATATTATTTCAACCAGAGGAAAACCTATTTTCAAATTCTATGCAAAATAAGTTGTGGAAAGTATTTTACACCAACATGAAAGAATTAAAACAAAATGATGTCATGAAAGAATATTACTATAGAATTCAAACATACTATCGTGTTGATAAAAAGAAAATTGGGCTTTTGAAATCTGCTTAGCTATCCTAGACCATAAGAAGACAGCTTTCAGAAAGTGAAATGAAAATAAAAGAAAAAAACTGATGTAAAAGAAACTGAGTTCAAGGAAATCTACTTAACTTTGCTTCATCTATAATATTAAAAAAATGCACTTTAAAACAGTATAATAAGGACATTAGAAATAGCCTTTTCAAGTTATATTTATAGAAGCCAAAGCAGATGTAAGTAGAAAAAAATGTTAAGAGCTACTTTGTTTAACAAGTAGCTCTGATACTAATAATGATAGCTATCAGATATTACACAAAGATTATATATTAAACACTGTTACAAATTTATGTGTAATCCTAGAGGTAAATATTTTTTAAATGTCTTAGTAAATTCGAATATTGAAAAATGTGACCAAGAATTGTGTAAGTGGCAAATCCAGATGGAAACACCTGGTACCGATGCCCATAATCCTTCTATCACACAGTTCTTTCTGTCAAATTCAGAACAAACACCCCCTCCCTAATTCCTACCCTTAAGTGAGTACAGAAGCAATATTTCAATATTGCTTTTGCTTTTCATTCCTGACAATGTCTTTACTGGCCAGAGGCCTTCCTTCTGCCACTTTTTCCATGATAGCCACTCTCCCAAGGCAGGGGCAATACAGCACAACCAGAAAACAATGACACTATAATTTTATACTTACATTCAAAAGCCTTTATTTATGTAAGAGACTGAAAAATGAGAGACGTATTGGTTCTACTAGACTGATCTACCCAGTCCCATTCTCAGACTAAGTAAGATTATTTGAGAAGAAGGCAGAGAAAAGAATTGTAAAGGCAGTCACAAGAAATTTCAACATAGTCGGAAGCCACACCTCCTGTCTTCCACCCCAAACCAAGGCCTAACCTGTAGCCCCTTTAAGTTTATGGATGCATCGGAGAAAATAGAGAATCTACGCCTAACTGGTTATGTCAGCAGAGAATCTATGCCTAACTTCCTGGGTTAAGGCCCAGGAAATACCAAGCCATGTAGGAAAGTCTTCTGTGCAGTGCATCCTGCACTCTGGATTGAATTGTGCAGTGGAACTCTGGAAGGTAGCTACAGACTCAGGCTAACCCTAACTCTGACATCTATCCTTTGGGAGGAGAGAAGTCTATGTGAGGTGTGAAGAGAGAAAGAAAGCTTGATGGAAGCTGCAAGCCACGAAGGCTCCAATTGACAGGCATGGACCAGGTGAAACTTCTTCATCCCTTCTGGAGATTCCAGATTTGACTTAGTTTAAACCTGAAATGATTTACAAGACCCAGAAGTGACTCATAAACTTTGACATTTACTAGATTACATTTTCTGTCATCATGCAGAATGTGATCTTGATATAGAAACTGCATTCAGATTTATAAAAATAAAGAAAATTTGCTTTCTTGGGACAACAATGCATATCAAAAATAATAAAATTAAAGGACTAATATTTCAAATAAAATAATCTAATAGAGTTCCTGATTACAGGGCTGTTTAAATTTGCCATTCTTTTCTATTTCTAAAGGACTCAACTATCTGCACACTGCAGTTTATTTATATTGAATGAGACTGTAATAATTAAATCGTATGGAAATTAATGCTATAAGAAAGCCAAAGCTATTTGTCCTACATGTGAAATAATAAGCCTGTGTTGTTCCCAGTCTTTGCCATTATAATGTTATTATACAATTATTAAACTGAAATTCTTATTCCACTGCTGAAACAAATGATCAAGATCCATTTCCATCCTCTGATTGTTGGAGCAAAGATGACATTATATCATAAATGAGCCCCAGATAAGGTAGTGATTCTATTGTATTGATATGTCTAAAATAATTCCCTGAGGTTTCTCATTTTCCTCTTCTTTTTTTTTTTTTTTTTTTTTTTTCTTTGAGATGGAGTCTCCCTCTGTCACCCAGGCTGGAGTGCAATGGCACCATCTTGGCTCACTGCAACCTCTACCTCCCGGGTTCAAGTGATTTTCCTGCCTCACCCTCCCAAGTAGCTGGGATTACAGGTACACACCACCACACCCGGCTAATTTTTTTGTATTTTTTTAGTAGAAACAGGATTTCATCATGTGGGTCAGGCTGTTCTCGAACTCCTGACCTCGTGATCCACTCGCCTCAGCCTCCCAAAATGCTGGGATTACAGGCATGAGCCACCGTGCCCGGGCTGAGGTTTCTAATTTTCTTAAGGGATGGCACAAATCGTTAACAAAGTACTCCATGTAGGTGACAAAATGTGCTTTAGCATTCTTCAATACTTTAATATAATGTCCCACATTATATTATATTATATTATATTATGTTATGTTATGTTATATTATGTTATATAATATGTCATATTATATTATATTATATTATATTATATTATATTATATTATATTATATTATATTATATTATATTTGAAATAGAATAGTAGGAGAATATATTGCCCCACAGACTTACTCCCTGCCACTTTCTCTGGAACTAACCTCACAGACAGAGCTTCATTTCATTTTAAGTTGAGCAAGCTCATGTTCTAATAAGTCAGCTAAAATATTAGGCCTGTAAGAATGACTTACTGATGCTTTCTGTGTTTTTGCCCTCTCTGAAATAGATTTCTTATCATCAGTGCCAGGTGATTTACAGAAAACATAAATAGCTTAAATTATATCCTTAGAAGGGGTTGCATAGAAATTCATTTATAATAAGATGATGGAAACATGCTTTAATTAAAGCAGATGGCATAAAGTGTATTATATACAAAATTATACTAATATATGAAAGTATACATTTACAATTTCATTTTAAAATGTCTGATGTATTAATACTTTACCAGCAATTTTTTTTGTTTTAAATACCAACAACATTTCAGATACTTTAACACAGTACTTGTAGTAGATATTAGAGTTGTGCATCTACTTCCTGCCTTTGTCAAATTTCATATGTCGAAGTCCTAACTCCTGGTACCTGGGATGTGACTGTATTTGAAGATAGGATCTTTAAAGAGGTGAGTGCATTACAATAAGGTCACTAAAGTGGGCCCTAATCCAATATGACTGATGTCCTCATAAGCAGAGGAGATTAGGATGCAGATGTACACAAAGAGAAGATAATGTGATGTTCCACAGCGTAGGTCTATGCAAACCTACTCCCCAAAATCTGAAGAAATGAAAAGACCAAAGAAAGATGCTGACATAACCAGTTTCTCAGAAAGAAATATGTCATACAAACTTACAAATAGAAGCCATGCCTGTGTCTTAGATGGCATGAGACAAGATGGTGGATCCTGACGATTACCCCAGACCCAGGGCTTACATACCATAAGGAAAGTATAATCATGATTCAGAAGAGATGTGCAGGACAATTGAAGGATGATAGCATCAAGGTTGTTTTGACCATAGGACAAAATTTATAGTAAGTCTGTGATCTTACACAAGAAACAACAGATAAACTGGAAATCTTCGTGGTCTTTCCAGAACAGAAGTTAACCAGAAGTCAATATGATGAATCTGCATCCAAGATGGAGTTGCTTTAGCCTCCACATTTGCATACCTGAGGAGAAGACAACCATCTACAAACCAAGAAGAGAGGACAGAAGAAACAACCCTGCCAATATCTTGATCTTCGACTTTCAGCCTGAAGCAGTGAGAGAAAATCCACTACTGTCTTTCTTGTGGCAGCTCTAGCAAACTAATTCAGTCCCTGTGAACTGTGAGCATTAAACCTGTCCAGCATGCATGTTCCCTGGCCATAGTGGCAGTGTTCCAGTATGCCAAAACTACTGACAGGAATCCATGTGGTGGCTGCTTCATCAGTCTTGGTCATAAAGAAAATATGATGCAGGATGGGCGCTGTGGCTCACACCTGTAATCCCAACACTTTGGGAGGCCGAGGCGGGCAGATCATAAGGCAGGAGATCGAGACCATCCTGGCTAACAGGGTGAAACCCCGTCTCTACCAAAAATACAAAAATTAGCCAGGCATGGTGGCGGGCGCCTGTAGTCCCAGCTACTGGGGAGGCTGAGGCAGGAAAATGGGGTGAACCCAGAGGGTGGAGCTTGCAGTGAGCCAAGAACATGCACTGCACTCCAGCCTGGGTGACAGAGTGAGACTCTGTCTCAAAAAAAAAAAAAAAAGAAAGAAAATATGATGCAGAATATAGTTCCAGTGACTTGTAATGGACATCACAGAAGTAGAAAACAAATGCTTTTTGTCCAAGAAAGACATATGGGGTGTATTTTTATATAGCATAACCTAATCTATTGTGAATGCTGCCTGTCTGTGCTCAGAGATTATTAAGATTAGCAAATATTCTTAAATGTCACACAATTATATTTGTGATATGGCTATGAAGGAAAAGTACAACCTGTATTTGACAGTAAAGACACTTCACATCAATTATGTTATTTGATCTAAATCTCAACCATTTCAGATACAGAAATGGCAAACATTTTTCTTCTAGGCTGCTAAGAAGTTAATTCTTAGAAAGGTGACTGACATTGGCCGGGTGTCATGGCTCATGCCTGTAATTTCAGCACTTTGGGGGGCTGAGGCAGGCAGATCACGAGGTCAGGAGTTAAAAATACAAAAAATTAGCTGGGCGTGGTGGCACATGCCTGTAATCCCAACTATTAGGAAGGCTGAGGCAGGAGAATCACTTGCACCCAGGAGGCGGAGGTTGTGGTGAGCGGAGATCATGCCATTGCACTCCAGCCTAGGCGACAGAGCAAGACTCTATCTTAAATAAATAAATAAATAAATAAATAAATAAATAAATAAATGTAACTGACATAGCCAGCCCATTTCACTGGAACATGATTTTAAAAAGGATGAGAATCTATATTTTTATTAGCCAGTTTCTAATATTCTTTTTACTATAGAAAAAGGATATAGTAAAAGGCCAGGACATAGTAAATGGCAAGGTTTACAACAGAAGAGCCATTCAACATAAACAATAACAATAAAAAATGTAGTAGTTTATCACCATGGATGTGTCCCTTTACCTAAAATGAAGTGAAATATTTGTATTTCATTTTTATAGCTAGTGTAATGTGGCAGTCAAAAATAGAAACTATGAATTTCCAAAAAATATTAAATATGCTTGTCATTATTTAATTGCTATAAATGTTATTTACCTAAAATAAAGGTAAGTATTTTCATTTCTGTTTCATTTCTGATCTGCCCTAAGTCTCACATGGTTCCTAATAGCATCTGACTTCACACGCTAAGTTTTAATTAATTCCATTTGATAAAGATCTGCTAAGCCCCTAGATGTTTTGTGTTTTACATTAGACTGAAGGATCTTAAAAAAGATGAGGAAAACTAGACCTAAGAAGATAAAACATGTTAATTTAATTTAATTTAATTTAATTTAATTTAATTTAATTTATAAAGCTCTTTTCACTTCTGGATATGAAGCAGATATTTAATGAGTTAGAATACGATTAACTGTTTTTAATACTATAAGATAAGGCAAAAGATGAAGATTTTTCAAAAGGCATACATACAATGAAAAGAATTATATCTTCACACTTAGAATAACCAGCTTAGTTAAACATATAGTTTAAAATACATTGTGCTACAATGAAGATTTTAATGCTAAATCTCATACTGTCTTAGAGATATTTAAATTAAAGATGAAAACTAACTATTGCTTTATCTAGGCCACACCCCGGGGGACCAGCAGGATTGTTCTGTACGAGTTAATATCTTTGATTCTGTGCAGTCTAACTCCATATGCTCTGGGCAGTGGGGTTTTCACAAGGTCCCTTGCAAAAGGCAATCTTGGCACAACTGATCTTACTCTTAGGACATATCTGGAGATCTTCTGAATAATTTCTTTATTCTCTTAATCATATATCTGTGACAATTCCCAATTTACAGGCACATACTAAGTTAAGTAATGGTAATAACAAAAGACCATGTTATTTTGTTAGTGGTCAGTGAAGTAAAACACTATTAACAGATGAACCTACAATAAGTACCATTCTCTAAGTCATCCATCAGAGAATGCAGAGAGAAATTGGATTCTATAGATTGTCTCCATTCCACTTCATTAACATTTATTTGTCTCAGAACAAGCAATTCACCAGCAAGGTTTTGAATCGTCCTCAATCCAGAAGTAATTACATAATTTAAATGGTGGTGTTGCAGGATCCTTGGGGTGTCACTTTTCTGTCCAAAAACGTCTGTGGCCAGTGGCACATTTGCCCGAGTTTTGCTCAGGCCCACTGGGCTCATTCTACCCACTTGGCCTGGCAGGCTGTGCTTGGCACACACTACTGGCCTGGATCTAATACCTCCAAGGGAGACTGTGAGTCAGGCATGGAAGAGCTAGGGGTGTGTGAGTGAGTGTGGGATCTGGCCACTGTGCAGTCAGGCACACTAGCTGCTGCTGTGGGGCAGGCAGCTCCAGGTGCCGGCATGGGTGCTGGCTCTCTGCAAAGCTGTGGTTGGACCAGGAGCACTGCAAGCAGCTTCGCTGGCTGGCACTGGGGTATGTGGTGGCACCCAGAAGCTTAGAGATGCCAGGAACTGCAGGGTCCCAAAGAGGGAGGCACAGTCTGGGCTCAGGGAGCACCCAGGTCTGGGATCCCCAAAGGGCTGCTGCTCTTCTCTTCTTCTTTTAGCACTCAAAGTGGCAAGCAAGGGACATGTTTCTGTTCTGTTTGTATTACAGATCTTTTAGCCTCACCATTTGGTGGGTCCCAAGTTCTTCTCCTGTGATCAGGAAGAATGACGTATGCAGACAAGTTGAGGGTGAGCAAGACAAAGAGGAACTTTACTGAGTAATAGAACAGCTCAGAGGAGTCCCGTAGTGAGCAGCTCTTCTCTGCAGCCAGTGTGTCCCGAGGAGTGTTCAGCTCCTTGATTTGCTTTAATGTGACCCCCAGAGCAAATGCCAGAGAAAAGGGAAGTAGGCAAGGCAAAAAAACTTTATTTACAAGCCAATGTGAAGGAGGGAGCGAGGTTCACCGGTCTCCAGCGGTGGAGGCCGACGAAGTCGCTCCGGTGTTCTCGGGCAAGGTTCCTAGGTCCGCACAGGAGCAGGGGCCAAGGAAGTTCACACCGGCGTTCTCGGACGAGGTTCCTGGGTCCCGCGTATGAGGAGGGGCCAAGGAAGTTCGCACCGCGTGCCCGCCGGGAGCGGCTTTTATGTCCTGGGCCCGGGAGTGGGAGGGCAGTGGGCGGGACATAGGTGGGTCGGGGGTGGGGCGGTAGGAGTGGCTAGGCGGGTTCCGTTTCCTCTCCGTCGGAGGTCAGGTTGTGCCTGCGCAGTCAACCCATGTCTTTCCCAGGCGCGGGAAAGTTGACGGTGAAGAACCCAGAACTGCGCCATCTTGCCTCCGTTCGTCCAAACAGTCCAACCTTTTATTGATAATAGTGATAAGGGGCGGTGTGGTCTGTCTGGCTACTTCCTGCTGTTAAGGGACGTCGTTAAGGTTGGGGTCTATGGTTGGTATTTGGACGTACGGATGAAGAAGCATCTGGTTGAAGGTGACGCATGTGATCTCTTGAACTTTGGCTGGGAGAAATTTGATTAAAACAGGAGTGAGACATAAGACAAAACAGAGGATAAGTATGGGAATTAGGAACGGGAGCATCTGCTGTATTACGGGCAGCAGCCATACCAGTGGTCCGGGGGTGAAGGGGGTATTGTAGGTTTTTAATTCTGCTTTAATCCTGTTTAGGGTTTGGATGTTAGTGTCTACTAGGCCTGACTCATTTACGTAATAGCAGCATTCTTCTCCTAAGAAGAGACATGTTCCTCCTTTTTCAGCAACAAGTAAATCTAATGCTCGCCTATTTTGTGCTGCTACCTGGGCCACTGAGGTAATTTGACGCTGCAGAGAGGCCAGGCTTTCAGTTGAAGCCTCTATGGCCTCTCAGATTTGAGCTGCTAGAGATTGGGTAGACTGTACCGAGTGGGCAAGTGCCCCAGTTCCAAGCCCTGACGCCACTAAGGAGGTGGCCAGGGAGACTCCGATGACTAGGGGAAGGAAGACAGCTCGTTTTTGGAGATCATTAGGAGGAGGGTTAAATTGTATGACGAGTTCAGCTACTTCTGCTTTGCTATATAAGGTTAAACTAGGTACTAGGGACACTGGGACACAAAGGGATTGACCAATAGATGTGTGATTAAGGACCTTGAAGAGGGTTTTGTTGCACCAGAAATAACCTCCAATGGGAGCCGTCTGGGTCTTAGCGGGTGGCTGGGTATAGTTACACCAGGAGGTGTTTGGGGTAGAGTAGCAGAAAGGAAGGATTGGACTTTCTAGGCTTTGGTATAGTGGGACTTGGAGTAAGAACGGTTTTTGGGAGGTGCCTATGGAGTTAGTTGTAGCCCTGAAAGCAGTAGGTAAGGGGACTGCCACTAAGGGGGCTCTTTCAAGGGCCGCACAGAGGAAACAGTGGGAGAGATTTGTTAGGTTGGCTGCCCATGTTAGGTTTAACCCTTGACAGACTAGTTTTAACCATGAGAAGGGGTCCTTATTGGAGGAGTGTAATTGATCTTGTAAGGCTTGTTCTTGTGCTTGTATGGCTAAGGTTAAATTCTGTAGGGCTTGTATGTTTTCAGGAAGGGATTTTTGCTGGACAAGTGTTCTTTTTATCAGGAGAGTAGCCATGGGATATGAACTAAGGATTGTGTAGCCTGTGTAGAGTCCACCTTTGACTCCGTCTGCCCATCAGGGGTCCCATGGGTCTTTGATATTTAATTGGTATTGAAGGGGGGTTCATTGATTCGCAATGGTGAAGAGAGCAGTGGGTTTCTTCTGTCTCAAGGTTGCATAATGGATCTTACAATAAATATAAGGGCATCCTAGGTTCTTTTGTTTCCAGTAAGTCTTACAATTGTAATGTGTCTGATCGTGCAGGAAGCAGAGAGCCTTAGCTCCAGCTGCACTGCAACACGATAGGGTGAAATTTATAGTAAGATGGGGTTGGCAGCCTGAAGGGGGGCAGTCAGCAGTGCCTTGTAGCTGTGAGTGCTGTTTATTTTTGTGTGACCAAGTTTCAACTATAGAGAATCTCCATATGAAAGTTGGGTTAGTAATAGAGATTGAAATGCAAGAAAAAGATAGTAATATAAGTATGAAATAGTACTTCATCTTCGGTGTAATCACAGGGTACACCTTGTCACTGAAGATGTTCTATAAAGGTAAGTGGGAGAACCACTGTGATGGGCTATTATGTGGAGGCAAGTAGGGATCTGGGGTAAGATATTGGAATTCTGTTATGTTTATATAAAGTATGGCGAGAAATCGGGATAAGCGCAAGGGGTCAGGGAACATGTGGTGGTTGGGAGAGTTTGGGGAATTTGAGATGGGTAGGGTTAAGTCTAGAAGATGTCCACTGATTGTCTTCTGTGGGGGCCTTTTTTAATTGTGATATATGGACCCAGTGCATGTGTCTTAGAAGTTTGGCTGCTGTGTATGTGGATAGGAGGACAGTATAGGGGCCTTTCCACCTAGGCTGAAGATCTTTGGCTTGGATATCTTTTAAGTATACTTGGTCTCCTGGGCTGAGAGAGAGATGTGGGCTATAGGTGTCTGTTGGAGAGGGGTGTGTTAGTTCTGCATGTTGTCTCAGGAGTTGTCTCAAGAGGGTGAGGTATGGGAGATAAGTTGCCAGCGAGGAGGAAAGGGTGGGTAACGGCTGGAGGGTGAGGTGCCGGCTGTAAACTAATTCTAACGGACTGAGGCCTGTTGGACTCCGTGGGGCTGCTCAAGGCCGGGTTAGGGCCAGGGGAAGGAGAGTTACCCATGATTGTCGAGTCTCAAGGGAGAGTTTGGTGAGTTGCTGCTTAATGAGCCCGTTGGCCTTCTCTACTTTACCAGAAGACTGAGGTCTATAAGGGATGTGGAGTTTCCAGGTGATGTGTAGGAGAGCTGCCACCTGTTGGACTACCTTGGAGATGAATGCTGGGCCGTTGTCAGACTGAAGAGTGAGCGGGAGGCCAAACCTAGGAATAACGTGTTCAGTGAGTATGGAGGCAACTATATTGGCAGTTTCTCCTGTAGTAGGATAGGCTTCTATCCATCCTGAAAAAGTATCAACAAGGGTTAAGAGATATTTGAATTTTTTATGCCTTGGCATGTGGGTAAAGTCAATTTGCCAATCTTCGCCTGGTTGGTGCCCTCTGAGTTGATGGTTCGGATGGGGGTTGTGCAATGCGCCTTGAGGGTTTGACTTGAGACATGTGGAACACTGTTGGTTGATTATAATTAGGTGTTTCATGAGTGTGGGGCAGTGAATGAAGGGGCTTAGGAGGTTATATAAAGCTTTGGGTCCTATGTGTAGGGAATTATGTATGTCTTTTAGAATGGTGTGGAGTTGAGTTTCAGGAATAACTAATTTATTATTGAGGTAAATCCAATTGTCTGCAGCTAGTTTGGCTGTTGAATCTTATAATAGTTTGGTCTTTTCCTCTTGGGTATAAGTAGGGGTATATTGAGGAGAGAGAAAACAAATAGAGGGAAGCGTGGGAGTGGAGAATCCGGCTGCCAACTTGGCAGTGGTGTTGGCAAAGTTATTGCCAGCCGCCACCGAGTTAGATGGAGTCTGATGACCTTTACAGTGTATGATGGCTGCTCTGGAAGGTGCTGATAAAGCATCTACCAGTTTGAGCATCTGTTTTTTGTTGACTATAGGGGTACCACTGGTGGTTAGGAACCCTCTCTCTTTCCAGATGACAGAGTGGGTGTGTGCAATCAAGAAGGCATACTTGGAGTCTGTATATATGTTTACCGTTTTTCCTCTGGATAGGAGGAGAGCCCTAGTTAGTGCAATAAGTTCTGCCTGCTGTGATGTTGTTCCTTGTGGTAAAGGCTTAGCTTCTAGGACAGCAGAAGATGTAACTACCGCGTATCCTGCCTGTCTGTTTCCTAGAGAATTTATAAAAGAACTGCCATCTACAAATAAGATTAACTGTGAGCCTTCCAATGGCTGGTCATGTAAATGTAAGTGACTAGGTGGTTGAGCCTCTAAAAGTTCTGGACAGGAGTGTTCAGTACTAGGTTGCTTGAGAGGGTCAGGAAGTAGGGTTGCTGGATTCAGAGAGGAACAGACTCCTAGGGCAATGGTGGAGTCTTCTATGAATAAGAGGTGAAAGAGTTGGAGTCTGGATGGGGTTAGATGGCTAATACTTCTGTGGGCAATAAGATCTTGAAGGCGGTGAGTAGAGAAGACTGTTAGGTTACCACCCCTAATGAGTTTCTTTGCTTCTTGGGTTAGACAGGCTGCTGCTGCTAGGGCCTGAAGACAGGGCTGCCACCCTTGTATGGTGGGGTCTAATTGTTTAGATAGATATGCCACGGGGCGGTAGGTGGTGCCTATAGATTGGGCTAAAAGACCCACTGCAACTTTTTGTCTTTCATCTGTGAAAAGCTGGAAGGGGCGTTGGAAGTCTGGGAGTGAGAGAGTAGGATGTGAGAGAAGGCAGTTTTTCAGGTGAGTGAAATGTTTATAGATTAACTTTGGGTTAGACAAAGGTCCTTGGGGAGTCTCCTTGACAGCTGCATATAGAGGCTTAGCCAAGATTCCGAAATTAGGAATCCAGTGTCTGAAAAATCCTACTAGGCCTAGGAAGGATTGAATTTCCTTAGCATCTTGAGGAGGAGAAAGATTTTGTATTAGAGTTAAGCGGTCTGTAGTAAGTGAGCACGTCGTAAGAGTGATCTCAATACCTAAATATATGACACATTGTTGTGCGAGTTGAGCTTTGTGTTTGGATATTCGGTAACCTTTGGATCCTAGATGATTAAGGAGGATCGCAGTGTCTGAAAGAGAGTCCTGTCCTCTGGGACTACAGAGTAAAAGGTCATTTACATATTGAAGAATTTTACTATTGGTAAGAGGACAGGAGGCTAAGTCTTCTGCTAGGGCCTGCCCAAAGAAATGGGGGCTGTCTCGGAACCCTTGGGGAAGCACTGTCCATGTCAGTTGGGTGGAGGTATGGGTGTCTGGGTCTTCCCATGTAAAAGCAAAAAGAAACTGACAATCTGGTTGCAGGGGAATAGTGAAAAATGCATCTTTTAGATCCAGTACAGTAAAGTGTGTTGTATTAGGTGGAATGAGAGAAAGAAGGGTATAGGGGTTGGGAACTACCAGATGGGTGGGACAAACAGCTTCGTTGATAAGACAAAGATCCTGCACTAACCGAAAAGTTCCATCTGCCTTCTTTACAGGTAGGATTGGGGTGTTACAGGGAGAATAAATGGGGATGAGGATGTGTTGGCTGAGTAACCTAGTAATGATTGGTTTTAGTCCTCGTAAGTGCTGTGGAGAGAGAGAGAACTGTGGGAGGGTTGGAAACTGAGATGGTTTCTTAAGTTTTATAAGTATTGGTGGATGATGGTCCGCCATGACAGGAGTGGAGGTGTCCCACACTTGGGGGTCGATAGGAATGGGGAAATCGGGGAAAGGGTTAGTAGGATTGTTGGAGTCATTTGAGTTAGTCAATACTAGAAGCAGATGGCAGGTAGGGTGGGGGGCGCTAGTAGGGATGGAGATACAGGCTTTCAGTTGACTTAAAACATCTCGGCCCAGTAGGGGAGTGGGGCATGAGGGGATAATGAGGAACGAGTGTGCAAAATAGTTGTTGGCCAGGCAGCAATTAAGGGGTGGGGTTTTTTGAGGGCTGGACGGGGAGCCATTGACTCCTACAACAGAAATATTGGAGGGAAGGCTAGGCCCTTCGAAAGATGGCAAAACAGAGTAGGTAGCCCCGCTGTCAATTAAAAAATTAATTGTCTTACCCGCTACCAGGAGAGTTACTCATGGCTCAGCGAGGGTGATGGCGGTCCCCGAGTCCCGGCACCTTCAGTCGTCATCCAGATGTAAGAGCTGGAAGGAGCTCCCAGGGTCCTGAGAAGGGACATCACGTTGAGGCGCCAAGCCCGTTTTCAGGGTGGGGCAGTCAGACTTCCAGTGCCCTTCTTCATGGCATGCTGGACAAGGAGGCCCTGGGTTACCGCATTTATAGCAAGCCCCTTTTATTGTCTTTGAGCCTCCGGGGGTTTTGCTCTCCAGTTTTGGGTTACGGCTAGCCTGCAAAGCAGCAACTAAGGCTTGAGTCTGGAGCTGTACCTTCTGCTTTAGGCGGGCCTGTCGTTGGGCCTCAGCCGTTTCCTCCCTTGAATTATAGACCTTGAAGGCCGACTTGACTAGGTCTTGAATAGGAGTTTGAGGTCCATCCTCTGCCTTTTGGAGTTTTTTCCGAATAGCCGAGGCCAATTGTGAAATAAAATATGATGCTAGAATAGTGGCCCCGGCTGGGGAAGCTGGGTCTAACCGAGTGTATTGAATTAAAGCCTCAGTTAGCCTGTTTAAAAATGTGGCTGGGTTCTCATCTGGACCTTGAATAATTTCTTTTAGTTTATTGAAATTTACTACCTTATTTGAGGCCGCCTGCATACCAGCCAGAAGACATTGAGTCATCATACCTCATCTTCGACGGCCTGGCTGGCCTACTTGATAGTTCCAGTCTGGGTCTATAGAGGGGACTGCTTGTTCCCCTAGTGGGAACGCAGGGTCTGTTAAGTGTAATTCGTTGGCATGCTGCCTGGCGGCCACTAGGATGCGCTCTTCCTCCTCAGGGTTTAGAGTAGAGGTAAGAATAACCTGGAGATTATGCCAGGTTAAATCGTAGG
This sequence comes from Rhinopithecus roxellana, assembly GCF_007565055.1. Classification (NCBI taxonomy): domain Eukaryota; kingdom Metazoa; phylum Chordata; class Mammalia; order Primates; family Cercopithecidae; genus Rhinopithecus; species Rhinopithecus roxellana. Next base: position 124,281,838 of record NC_044550.1, on the reverse strand, counting down.
CCTGGGAAAGGTATCTAAATTCTTTGGTATAAATTGTAGGGTTGGCAGAAAAATCTCCTAGACGTCTTTCAATCTTTGAAAGATCTGCTAACGAAAAGGGAACATGAACCCTAACTACGCCCTCTGCTCTGGCCACCTCACGCAAGGGTGCTAAGACCGCAGGGGGGTTGGATAGGGTGGGAGTAGGAGCGGGGGCAGTTAGTCAATCTTTAGAGCGGGTATGGGCAGAGATAGGCGAGCTAAGATGACCAGGCGGAAGTGCCGAGGGGTTGGAGGGAAATGTAGCCTCAACAATGGTGGGAGGGTCTGAGGAGGGAGGCGGAACAACCACCAGAGCGGGAGGGGGAGGTGGAGCCGAAAGAGGAGGTGGGGCCAAAGCAGGAGGGGGAGGTGGGGTATACGACAGGAGTGGAAGGGAGGGAGGGGAAGTAAGGTCTTCGGGCGACTCAGACAGGAAAGATGACTCCTCTTTTTTGGACTTTGTTAGGCCTGCATCCTTAGCCAACATGACTTGAGCCAAAGAACACTGGCTACACAGGTCCGGACGAGAACACAAGGCCCAAAATCCTTGTATATAATTAATTTCGGACCACTTGCCTAAACATTGACAAAAACTACTAAGGTCCATTAAAATGTTACGGTCTAGAGTGCCCTCAGGCAGCCATTGAGACTGATTGTCTAATTTATATTGTGGCCACGCCACAGTGGAGAGGAACACTAGTCGCTTTCACCTGAGATCTTGTTCTAATTGCAAAGTTTTGAGGTTTTTTAGAAGACACCCTAAAGGGGAGTCTCTAGGTATTTGGATTGGGGGTTTCCCATTGCCTTCCTCTGGCCAATAGGTGGAAATGGAAACCGAACTCTACCTGGCTACAAAGCGTCCTTTGGAGCCACTAGAGACCAGTGAGAGGCTCCTGGAGCCAGAATGGAGATTACCTCCAGGCGGACATCTCCGTCCTGGACGGGTCTCCCATGGAACGGAATGGAGATTACCTCCAGGCGGACGTCTCCGTCCTGGACGGGTCTCCCACGGAACGGAATGGAGTTCCTTTGGGCAGATGTCTCTGCCTTTGGGAACTTCCCTGAGTCACCTGGTGACTGGAAAAAAAAAGCCTTGGGCCTGCGCAGGACTTCTGGCCAAGGAATATGAGAGAGAGGCAAAGGTATTCACCCCTAGGAGACTTGGAGGTGGGGAAAGCGATGTCCAGGTTCTGGTCCGTCTGGGGCGTGAAAGGAGGAGGCTCCTCAGACCTTGGGGGGCCCTGAGGAGGGGTCTCCTCCCGGGTTTCGGCACCAGCTGATTTGCTTTAATGCGACCCCCAGAGCAAATGCCAGAGAAAAGGCAAGTAGGCAAGGCAAAAAAACTTTATTTACAAGCCAATGTGAAGGAGGGAGCGAGGTTCACCGGTCTCCGGGGGTGGAGGCCAATGAAGTCGCTCCTGCATTCTCGGGGGAGGTTCCTAGGTCCGCACAGGAGCAGGGGCCAAGGAAGTTCGCACGGGGCATTCTGGGAGGAGGTTCCTGGGTCCCACGTAGGAGGAGGGGCCAAGGAAGTTTGCACCCAGCGCCCGCTGGGAGCGGCTTTTATGTCCTGGGCCCAGGAGTGGGAGGGCAGTGGGTGGGACATAGGCGGGTCAGGGGCGGGTTGGTAGGCGTGGCTAGGCAGGTTCCGATTCCTCTCCATCGAGGTCGGGTTGCGCCTGCGCAGTCCACCCATGTCTTTGCCGGAAAGTTGACAGTGAAGAACCTGGAACTGCGCCATCTTGCCTCCGTTTGTCCAAACACTCCTCACAGAGAGGGTAGCTCCTCTTTGCAGGCAGGTTGTCCCAACAAGTGTTCAGTTCTCAGCAAAGAGGGCAGCTCCTCTCTGCAGCTGGTTCTCCTATCATCTGCAGCTCTAGGCAGAAATGAATGCCCTAGAGTGGGTGGCTCATCTCTGCAGGCAGGTAGTTCTGTCATCTCTGCAGCTGTCAGCAGAGAGGAGGCCCTAGAGTGAGTGGCTCTTCTCTGCAGCTGATGGTCCCAACATCTGTAGCTGTCAGCAGAGAGGAGACCCTGGAGTGCGTAGCTCCTCTCTGCAGCTGGTCTTCCCAACATCTGCTCAGCGAGCCCTGCACTTTTATGGTCCTCAAAGGGTAGGACAGGTGCACCAACTGGTCCATGGGCTGCCATGGCTGGGCCTGGAAAAAGCGCCACAAATTCCCACTCTGGTCTGTGAGACTGGCAGCCCACAGAAGAGCTGTGGTTCCCAGCCTTCAGGCCCTCCCTGGTCTAAAAGTGGAGCCTCAATAGGGACCCACCCCCTTCTGCCCAGAGACATGTCTGCCTCTTGCTGCCATTCACAGTGCCCGGGCTGTAGGTGCCAAGGGGTACCTACAGGCCAGCACTGAGCTGCCCTGAGCCCCCATCAGCTTCCCTCTTATATCCATGGGCACCCAAAGTCAGGAGGTGCCAGAGGCATCAGGGCACTGGTGTGTCAGCACTGCCTCAAGCATCTGCACACTCAGCCAGGCTGTGACAGTGCCCATGCTCGGTCCTGACTTTGCTTTGAGATCTGAGTGGGTGTTGACAGTGGAGAGAGACCAGGCAATGAAAGCAGGCATTTCTGAGCCTGCGAGGGCCGGGACCTTCCAGGGCCCCAAAGAGTGCTGGTCCGCAGCACAGTTTGAGCAGCTGCAGTTACACCCAGTGGGGCGGGGCTCCTACCTGCTTCCTGGAGCAGGAGGCCCAGGTCTGCAGCCATGGTTTGAGCAGCTGCAGCTGCGTCTGGAAGGGTGGGGCTCCTGCCTGCTCTGTGGAGTGGGAAGCCCAGGTCTGCAGTCATGAGTTGGGCAGCTGAAGCTGCACCTGAAGAGCTTCTGCTTCACCAACCCAGAAGAGGCAGTGCTCCCACTTGTCCCCAGCTCCCTCCAGCTCCCCAGAATGTGCAGCCATGGCAGCGCCTCCCTGCTGCAGCCAGCATGATGGCAGCAGTCACTCCATACAGGCCACCACTGCCATCAGTGGCAATTAAACTATTTAGAACAGGGTTTGAAAATGGCATTACATGGATTATGTCTGCTCCTACATACATGTTTTGTATGGCCTTCCAGTGTTTGTTTTCTTATAGTTAGTTGGTAACATTGAAAATTGGGAGGCTGCATAGACTCAGTCTTTCTGACTTCTACTGAAGAAAATGCAAACAAAAAGGAAGAGAAGAGAAAAAGTAAAAAAAAAAAAAAAAAAAAAAAAAAAAAAAAACAGGAGAAGGTAGAGGTGGAAGAGAAGGGAATGAATGGATGGGAAAGTAGAAGGAAAGGGAATGATGAGAGGGAAAGCATGGGGCAAAGAAAGGAGGAGAAAAGAGTATAAGAGAAGACTATTAACACCTCTGGGTCAACATCACTTCTTGGTAACAATTAGATCCGGAGTAGAAGGTATTCCTTTTAGAGGTATCTGTACTCTAAATTTGCTATAATCCTTTCTATTCTGTATTCTTTCTCATCTGGTTCATTTCGCATTTTCTTAACCTACTCTATTCTGTATAGTCATTTTAATTGGTGTGTCTTATTTTAGACTACTAGCTCTTTGAAGCAATCCCACAGCCCAGCCATGCAGTGTCACATCCATGATAAAAGTTGGTTAAACTGAATTGTGTATGGAGTTGAAGACTCACCAAATAACTGACATTGATTTTTATATCCATTTCCATTACATATAATACATGAGGTCTTTTTATTTTTTTTCTTTTTTACCCACTCTCAATATCAAGTAGCCCTTCTATTTTGTATCTATTCTAACTTCACCTCTTCTTAGCAATTAGTGGAGTCGTTTCTTTTAAAGGATTTTATTTCCTCTTATGCCTCCTGCTGAAGCCAGTAGCGCCCAGTCTCTCAAATTAGAATATGATTCATCTTTAAGAGGAAAGAAGAGAAATGATGCATCATAAAGTAGCTCCTCTTACTCTGATGGTTTCCCTCATCAGTAGGTTAGTAGAGCTGTGTCCCCTCAATTTTGCATCTCCAAATATTAATTCAAGAATGGTAAATCAGTTCTTGTTTATCATTTTGCCAAGTAAGACATTTTAGTCTCATGTAAGTTAATCAATTTTAAGCAATTTAGGGCCTCAAAACATAACTAGACTCTTCTCTCATTATTCACCTTATTTTCAATTTACAGCCTTCAACTAAGTTGATAGCCTGTGCTGTAATCTTCCTTAGACTTAAAATAAAGTTAAAATGCCATTTCTTGTATCAAAACGATTAAAGAAATCTAAATACTGTGTAATTTTTACTCTATTAAATTATACAATGTTAAAAAATTTGGAGTTTCAGAGGATTTTTTACTTTAGCATTTGTGTTACTGAATATTTATACTTCTATTGGTCTCTAGAATGTAGAAAAATTTCTCTTATTATACTCTATTTATTTTGGTACCTTCTGGGGGTTTTTCATTTTTCCATTAGCATAATTCTTACCTACTTCAATTCATAACTCCTACCACCAAATTATTATGACAGTCCATTTTTAAAAGTACATTGATCTTTTCACTGTCCAGCTTTTATCTTCTTTGAATAAACTTTAAGATTTATGTGCTTTTCCCTTTAAAGTAAGTTTCTGTTTTTCATATATCTTTATTATTTTAACATGGTTACTTTGTGCCATAATTTATTTTTTAAATGTCTTTTAAAGATAAACATAAAAGATAATTAAATAGCTCTTAAATGTCGTAGAGCCAATACTAATTTCATGTCTCTCATTTATTTACTCTCTAGTATCTCTTTTTGCTGAATATCATTGTAAAACCTCTACTTATTCCATGTAATTCCCATGGCTAAAATTGCTTCTTTTAGATTTTTTAAATTATTATTTTTTTATTGAAAGCTTTCATTCATTAAAAAAAAAGTAGTCTCTAGTCCTAATTTCTTTTCTATACATTGGCCGGGTTGGTTTGGAAGCCCATGTTTCTTTCATATATAAGAAACCAACATATATATATATATGTCATATAGTACATATGAAACCTATATATACTATATAATATGATTCTCACATATAATATATACATATACCTATATATTATATTCATAAATTATATAATACGTAAAACATTTGATCAACTCCAATTATATATAAAACATATATATAACATATGTGTTTTTTATATGTAGTGTACTTGTTTTATATATAACATATATGTTTCCCTTACATTTCAGAACACACATGTTCCTATTTCATTTGGATGAATGGTAAGAATATTAGATATTGTCATTAATTTCTTACTTTACTTAGCAAGCTAAAATTCTCTCTGATTGACATGCTAAATACACTATATAATTAGAGTTGATTAACTGTTTTAAAATAAAGGTTGTAAGAAATGCAAATGAAAATAAACTCAACCACCCCATTCCTCCCATTAGAGTAACACTCACTTATTTCCTTTCTGGTAAACAGTGAAAGGGCTTAGAATGCCTCAGGGTCATCCCAGTATATAAAGTGAGGTAACATTTAAGATGAGAATGGAGGCTATATTTCTTCAACAACTTAGCAATATGATTTACTCTTTCAAAAGAGCAATCACCCCCAAATGTGTTTTCTAAGGACTGAGAAAATAATCAGCTTGCAGTATAATCTTAATAAACCATTTTGCCACTGTGAGCTTCATGATAGACACTTCATTGATGGTTTTGAAACCAAAAATTGGGGCAACCAGCCTGTAATGAAATTGTATTTACAGAGAGAATAGGACAAGTTCATTAAAATCAGGATTGTTCATTAAATTCCAGAATGTAGGACCCCCACCTTAAAACAGAGTAAATGAATGTTTCTTGCAGGGCTGATGGGCCCATCTGGCTTGGCTCTGCCTTTCTTGCTGATGTGAGCAAGTACCTCTATCTGTGCTATTTTAATTCTTTAAAGGTCACTCGGGGACAAATGTCACACTGTTTTCCTTCTAAAAATGCTAACTTCAGGCCTCCTCCAACAAGCCTGACTGGATACTCTCAACATTGCTTCAACAAAATGTATTTCATACCATATGTAATACTGTATTCACAGACTCACGATTAACTCTGTTCAGTTGGCTAACAGGAAACATGGATGCTCTTTTGCCAATCTTTTTTATTAGTAATCTGCTAAAGTTCATTTTCTTACCTATTTATTCACTGTTGTAAAACACAGCCAATGTGAAACTAATATTTAAAATTTTGAGATGCTTCATCATATTTTGATGTAATTGCTTTGAACAGACAGGTTTATTTATTTATTTATTTTTATTTTTGAAGACAAGGTCTTGCTGTCACCCAGACTGGAATGACACTGTCACCCAGCGTTGTGATCACAAGTCACTGCAGCCTCGATCTCGCAGGCTCAAGCAATCCACCTGCCTCAGTCTCTTGAGAAGCTGGGACTATAGGCACGCACCTTTATGCCTGGCTAATTTTTTTTCATGGTTTGTAGAGATGGGATCTCACTATGTTACCCAAGTTGGTCTCAAACTCTTGGGCTCAAGTAATCCTCTCACTTCAGGTTCCCAAAGTGCTGGGATTACAGATGTGAATCACCATGCCTGACCGGTACAAATAGGTTTAGAGACTAATATACAAATATCCTTGCCCCACTACATAGAATAAACTAATATTAATAGTTTATTAAATTTGTTTTATAGATTTAGATAAATGAAATAAATATTCCTGATAAAGTTCAAGCCCCATTTATAATTTTTTCCTGGTCTCATCTTCATCTCCACAGACAAGCACTATCATAAATTGGTGTATATTTTTTAGTCTATATTTTAGTAATAAGAAAAAGGATAATTAGGAGGAAGAGAAGGAGGAGAAGGATAAAAGAATAATTACTTTTTTATATTTGTTGAGAACCTACTATATAACAGGGACTTTTCTTAGATAATATAATTATCAAAACAACTGGTTTTGTACATGAGAAAACTAAGGCACAGAAAGCTTATATAAATTTTGTGAAGTCACATACATAGTAAATGCTGGAACCAGAATATAAACTCAGCCGTTATACTGCATATACAAGTATGTGTCCATTAATAGTGTTTTTAGTATTGTTTTCTATGTTTTAATACTTGTTTTTTTTCATTTGATGGTTTATTTTTCAGGTACATGCCTTATTTATTGTGTCAAAACAAGCGTATCTTTGTAAATGTTTACAAAAAGTATTATATGTAATAAAAATTGCTAGATCTAGTGAACATATGTTTCTATTTTCAGTAAGACTATAAATTGTTATCTTATGAAACTATATTTTCTCCAGCAGATTTTAGAATTTGCAGCTTGTTTCAGATTCTTTCAAAAACTATACTGTCAGATATTTTTTTTCATTCAGATATGTGTGATTTTTAAAAAAATGATTATTTCTTTTGTTATTAGAGTGTAGGAATCTTTTGGGTTTTTTCCTCCTAAAACTTGACTAGTTTCATGTTATTCTTGATTATCTTTTGAATTGTTAATCTCTTTCTCATTTATATATAAGCTTTTTAACAAATTCCGGATATAAATTATTTATTTGCTACAAATATTTCCTTTCAGTTTTTCACGGATTTTTTTAAAATCATGTATCATTTTGTTTATGTTTCACATATGTTTTGTGAATCTTAACAGAGTTTAATCCGTAACTCTTATAATTTGTACGTTTTTAAAACCTTTCCCCTTCCACTTGTGGTAGGACCACTTTTCCTTTTTCTTTTTTTTTTTTTAACTAGTTAATTGTAAAATTAATTAATTTATGTGTGTGGTATGAAATAATTAAATTTAATTTTATCAGTTTTCCTGTGAAGATCCAATGGTCCCAATACTACTTAGTGAATAGCTTATCTTTTTCTTGACTTAAAAATGCCAATTTAGAAAAGTGGTTCATGATGAAGAAATGGAAAAGCCATTTTGTTAGGAGTCTGAATTGGTTTTTATAACTGTACATAGCATATTATGAGAGATACTTAGTTTAAAAGCAGAAGTGATTGAAAAACTGAGCTCAAAAGCTAGGTACCTAGTAAGTGTGAAAAAGTAGATATGTAAATTTATATTGTCCAAAACTGTTACTAACAATATCATCTGGTCCCATATACTCTTCTATGATGTCACTTTGCTACTCCCAGTGAAGATGTGGAGATTGTTTCTCCACCCTCTTGAATCTGTTTGGATGGGCCTTGAGATGACTTTGCCCAACAGCAAATGGCAGGAGTCACTGTGTGCCATTTCCTGGCACAGGCTTAAAATCTTTGACAGCTTTTTCTGCCTACCTGTTAATGGCTGTAGCCATATAAGAAATACAGCTACCCTGAGAACAGTATGTCATCAGAATCCCAGTTCACACAAGGAGAACTGCAGACTGAGATACCCTCTGGGGAGAGGTAGATGATAGAGCACTAAAGTACCAATTATGTAAGTGGAGAAGCCACCTTGGTAGTAGATTTCCCTGCCCCAGACAAGTCTGCTGACAGTAAACGCATCAGAGACAGAATAGCCAGCTCAGCCCTTTAAGAATTTCCGGCCCATAACATCCTGATCAAAATAAAATTACTCTTTTGTTTTGTTTTGCTCTGTCACCCAGGCTGGAATGCAATTGGTGTCATCTTGGCTTACTGTAACCTCTGCCTGCTGGGTTCAAGCAATTCTCCTGAATCAACCTTCCCAGTATCTGGGATTACAGGCATCCACCACCATGCCTGGTAGTTTTTGTATTTTTAGTAGAGATGAGGTTTTGCCATGTTGGCCAGGTTGGTTTGAACTCTTGACCTCAAGTTATCAAAATTTGTTGTAAGGCATTACATTTTTCAGTATTTTGTTATGCAAAAGTATACAAACTAAAGATATTCCTTGTAGACCTCAAAATGTAATAAATAAAATTGAGAGGAAAAAAAAAACTTTGAGCCAAGTCACTTAAGTAGAGGATATCAGTTCTACAATGATTCGACTAAGAATGATTCCTTCCTTTATCAGTCAAGTTTCACCAGATAACCAGATCCAGCAGGATAATACATTAAGAGACAAGATTATGAGAGTTGATGAGCCAAGTTCAAAATTCATGGGGCAGGCCTTCAGAAAAGGCCAGTTGCAATTCTAGAGCAAAGGTTAATACTGTAGTTCACAGGCAGAATTTTTTCTTCAGGTATATCTAAGTTCTGCTCTAATCAGTCTTATCCACATTATCTAGGATAGTCTTACTAATATTAATTTAGAATTGAATCACAGTTACAAATTCCCTTCACAGAAACACCTCTGGATTGGCAGTTGATTGAACAACTGAGCGAGTTGCCATAAAACACCGTCAAACCACATAAGTCTCCATTTCAGATAACCTGAAGATAAACACATTGCTAAGGTTTGTCAGGGAGAAAGCCATAGCGAAGAGTTAGGAAAGAAAGAAGGCAGACTAGATGTTCATATTTGGTAAATAATTTTGATTATGGTTCCTGTCAGAGAACAAATGAATCAAAAACATATTGAGTTTTTATTGGAAGAATTGATGAGGGAGAAACCATGAGTCTGGTCCAAAGGAGCAAATGTTTGTAAAATAACCCTTGTCACACAAACTTGCCAGGCAGAGAGCATCCCACAAATAAGGAAGCAAAGGTCGTACTCCACAAAGCTCAATTCATAAGTGCCCAAGGAAAATAATGAATCAGGAGGAACTTTCCAGATGGTGAAACCAGCAGCTTGAAGGGCTATGAAAAAGGAAGGTTTCCTCAGATTACAAGAACAAGGAACTTCCTTACTGCCAAGTGCTTAGTCCTCAAAGTGCCTGCCCTGGAAGATTACATCATTGTTATATTATATTTCTCATTATTCCAAATTCTTAAATGGATTTATCTTTCTTTTCTCCATCTTTGTATAGTGGATGTGTATGTGAAAGGTTAGGCAATAGCCAGTATTTTAGTTGCTAGACTGCATTCTATGAGCCATAACCAGACTTAATGGATAACCTAGAGATTAAGGGATATAGAAATTTGATGAGATTTTGAGTTGCCTCTTTTTGAGATGGATGAATTCCTTCTAAGGGTGAGAATAAGAACGTGCATGGATATTTTGTTGGTCAATGAGGAAGACTGCAGTAGCGATTGTAAATTATCTACCAAAATGTATGATACCCCTCTGCCTTTCATAATACAGACTTCATGAGGTGGCACTGTTGTGCATTCAGGGAAGAAATTCTCAACTCCTTTTGTGACACTGAGTAGATAGCAGAGTCACATTCAGGCCAAAGCAGTTAAAAATTCATGTTTGCTGATCCCGTTGTCTCATTTGCCTTCCCCTTGATGAAGAGGAAACCAAGACACTAGGAGATAATGGGGCCATAAGAAAGAGAGTGCCTGTGTTCCTGAATTGATGTACATTTATGTACGAAAAATAGCAAGAAATGAAGAAATCAGTACTGAACTGTTGTGTAAGAAAGAAACAAAAAAGAGTCATCTATTATGTTAATCCATTGAAAGTTTTGAAAGTTATTATAGAAGCTGGCTTATAACTACAAAATGCAGTCAAAAACACAATTACCAAGATGAATAATGAAGAGCTCTGATATCACTCTCCTTCAGTGGTAATGCTTCTAAAGCCTCTACTTAGTGTACAGTCACTTCCAAAAATTCAACAACGACCAATATTTTTGATCAGCTTTCAGTTTACATATCTCTTCTTGGTGCCAGAACAATACACTCAATTTAGTATTGAATATTTTATCGTAGATGATCCATAAATTCAACTGCTGAAAATGGAAGAAATTCAATTCAGCACTCTTTTGTCACTCTTTCTTGCTTCTCTCTCTCTCTCTCTCTTTCTCACTATCTTTATTTCTATCTCTATCTCTCTTCTTCTTAAGTTTTTTAAAAAATCTTTTAAAAAGGCTTCAAAATCTATTTTGATCCTTAAATTAGAACTGTGGGAAGAATTATTGAGTCTTTCTCAATCTATGAATTCGACTGACTTCCAAATCCTGTCAATTTTACCAGGAAAATCTTTCTTCAAAATGTCCTCCTATCCATCCTTGCTGCCTTAAAAATAATAGTAGTATTGTATCAGTAGCAACAGTAGTGCTTATTGTTTGTTTAGGGTTGTTTCTAAAAATTTTATGTAGAATATCACATTTAACCCAAATATTAATTTTGTAAAATAGAGTTCCAAATTACCTTTATTTTATAGAATGTCATTCATATGGTTCATGGTACAGCCAAGATCCAATAACCCTAAGCATCTAATACCAGAACTCATATTCTCAATCACAACACTTTAGGTTTCATCAGTTCTCACCTGCATTTCTGCAGTAGCTCTTAACTGTCTTCTTCCCACTGCAATGTCACCCTCCAATCCATATAACATCCAAATCTAAGTCATTTTACTCTATGTCATCAAATCCTGCAATGCCTTCATATTTCTTAATGTACAGAATTTGTCCTGTCTTCAGGGTCCATAAGATCTGTCATTCTTTGGGCTTTCCTCTCAATTTAACCTCATTTCTTGCTAATATTTTCTTCATATTCTCTGCCCAAGTTACAATTAACTATTTGAGGCATGTTCTTTGACAGGAATGCCTTTCCTAATCCCATAGCATGGTATGTTAGTTGGAATAGACTTTACTAGAAAAAATACATCAAAAAATAATCTAATGACTCAGATGTGATAGAAGGTTTCTTTTTCTTTTTTTTTTTTTTTTTTTTTTTTTTTTTGGCAGTGGGGCGGGGGGGCTTATATAATAGTCCAGGTGGGTGTTGTATCAGGACTAGGAAGGGGACAGATGAGGCTCTTCCCTGCACAGTTATTCAGAATTCAAGGCTAATGGTGTCACTGCCATCAGCATATAGGTATTAAGGTTGCTGTTATAGTCACTATTCTAGTGCATGGTAAGTAGAAAGTTGTGGAGGAGTGTACAGCAGGTCCTCAAATAACATCAATTTTCTCAGCATTGTTTCATTAAAATGAGGCCACAGTATGTGTGGAGTTTGCAGGGCTTCCCTATGACTGTGTAGGTTTTCAAAAGGCTCTCCGATTTCCTCCCACATCCCAAAGATGTGCATGTTAGGTTAATCCTGCTGCCCTGGTGTATACACGGTCCCAGTGTGAGTGTGAGTGTGTGGGAGTCATCCTGCCATGGGATGGCACCCTCTTCAGGGTCATTCCAGCTTTGCACTCTGTGGTGCAAGAAGAGGCTGCGGCCACTTATGATCCTAAACTAGAATAATTGGATAAAAATTACCCTGTTTTATTCATCTTTTTAAAATGTATGTACAGCTCTTGTTTAGTTCAGTGGTCATTAGCAGTTTTGATCTTTAGAAGTTTGGTAATATTTTTGTGACCAGAAACATTCCAGAAGAATTAAACTCTTGTTGACATCAATTAGCCTACAGCAGACTTTGTGTCTTTACAGGTCGTTTCATTAAAACCTGCCATTTCCAAGAACCTATCTACCATGTTAATTGATGATTTACTGTACTTCCAAATTTCATGGGCCATTCTTGGAAGTGACATGAATGACTTTTGCTCACTTTTTTCTGGCAGGAGCTTAATCACATAATCTTATCACTCTCCAGTCAGCTGGGATTGATAGCCTTTGGCTGGGCAACAATACCCCAAATACAACTCCATTGCCATAGAAGAAAAAAAATATGGACAACGGTGGACAGATTTGCCCAACATAGTGAAATCCTATTTGCCCATGAGAATCCAGATTACATAGCATCTTCCCTGAAGCACCTTTCCCGCCCCCATCAATTGTGGTGAAGCATCCCTTTTATGTGCTCTCATGGACAATTATCTGTTAACCTACTCTCTCTAATGAGATAGTTACTATCTTTCAGAGAAAGGCTTGCTTATTAATCTTAATGTTCTCAACACCTTGACACATGGCTTGGCACATAAAATGGTAACTTTCTAGAATACAAATTCATCTGAATTGAAAAGAAATTATATGGAGTGGACAAAGATAAGAAGAAACAGAACAGAAAACTATGAGAGATTTGTTTATGGAAGTCAAGTGAAAGAAAGCCTACATCAAATACTTCAGAGAAGCTGATTATGTTTACATCTAAAAAAAAAAAAACAAAAAAAACAAAAAAAAAAACAAAAACCAAAAAAAACATGTATTAGTTTCAGCTAATGAACAGAGGTAAGCAAGCAAAGGCAGTGAAGAAAAGGTGAGATGAAGGATGAAACTAGATGACCAAAATAATGTAGAGACTGTTTTGTCTTGTTTTTAAGAAGGAAGTCATGGCTTTCCCAAAAGACATCATAGGATGTGGAAAATAAGCAGCTTGTTCTATAATTGTTCCCAAGTGTCTCAACTTGGATTCAATTGTTTTACACTAAGCATAAATAACTTGTGCCCTCAGGCATTCAAGGTTAATGATGTCCAATTTTTTGTTTTCTCAAATGTCAAAGAAGTATACTTTTAAAAATAGCAGAAGTAATTAAACGAACATATTTTATTACTAGAATCGAGGTATTTTGAGTGACTTGCATTTTCAGAAGTGTTCCAAATTCTCAGAAGGTCATGTCCCCAAAAAGTCTTCTTTATCCTTGCATTCTTAAGTAAACGGTGATTATATTTTCAAAAAAAAATAAATTTTATATATCTTTATTAGCACAAATGCACTATAAAGCATATGAATAATGTTTACTCCAATGTGAATAATATTCTGCTCCAATGAAGCCTTTCATCTCATTTGTCTGAAATAAACACATTACACTTTCTTTAGCGTTTTCGTATCTCAAAAATGAATATCCTCCTCCATGGTCTGTTTATAGTTTCTGCATTTCCTCTCACTTTGGCCTCCTATAGATCCCAGAAGTATAAAGGTAAATTCTGCTGATGTAAAGTCATCAAAAGATTAGAAGATTTTGAGGATGTGCAAGAACATCTGGAGCATCCCTCTTCTTAATTCTCTCCAATTATTATTGTATTCAAGAATACAAACTTCCAGAACAGTGAAAAGATTCTACAAATATCAGGTACTGGGGAGTAAAGAAGATGGTAGAATAATCCAACATTATAGACTTCTTTTTTCTTTCTCCAGTGGTCTTTTTATCTGGTTATGCACTCTGAACCACTAAGAACCTGTACAGTGTATATCCAAAAAATATTTGATTCATATTAAAATATGACACAACATACTTTATTGGAATTCTCTAGAAGGCCAGTTTATGTCAAGTTTGTATCCCATGGCAATCACCTATGGGCAGGAGGATGGGGTCACAGTACATGCATACAGCTGCCTGGTGGGAGAAGAATTCTTAGAATAAGGATATCATGAGCTAGAGATGTGTTTCCTATAGGGACAAAGTTCCAATCAGTTTTGAAGAATACATATGAGGGTTGCACATCTGAATCTGTTGGTGAGAGTAAATTACTTGCCTCACAGATTTTGCTTTCTTTATAATATGATATCTCTCATATATATATATATATATATATTTTGTTTTGTTTGTTTGTTTGTTTGTTTTTGAGACTGAGTCCTGCTCTGTCACCCAGGCTGAAGTGCAATGGCACTGTTTTGGCTCACTGCAACCTCCGACTCCCAAGTTCAAGCAGTTCTCTTGCCTCAGCCTCCCATGTAGCTGGGATTACAGGTGACTGCCACCATGGCCAGGTAATTTTTTTTTTGTATTTTTAGTAGAGACAGGGTTTCACCATGTTGGCCAGGCTGGTCTCGAACTCCTGACCTCAGGTGATCTGCCTGCCTCGGTCTCCCAAAGTGCTGGGATTAAAGGCATAAGCCACCGCACTCAGCCCTCAGAGACATATTAATAGAAGATGGTAAAAGAATAAAGTAAATTAAGAAGACTCTAATTTCTTACAAAAGTAAAAACTGTGTTTTCTGTCTACTTAAAAAAATGTTTTCTTATTTGTTTTACCTTTTTTTTCTTTCCAATGTAGTAAATCATACTGGGAATGAATAAGTGTCACTACAGCAAAGCCCAATTTCTAATTAGCTGTCTAGATTTTCAGGGAGATGAATAAAATAATTTGATGGATAATAATTAGAAAGAAGCAAATTAAAGCTATAATTTTTTGATTATGGAAAAAATTTTTATAAAAGATGTGGATTGCTTTTTTTGAAGAATAGTTAACTGCCTTCAAATAACAAATCCTCAAAGCAAGTGGACTAAGAAATAGCAATATTATAATTATGACTTTATATATGTTAGACTCATGTTAAAAATGACTTTACAATTTATTTATAATTATACCTCAACATTTTATTACAATCTTTGTTCAAATTAAATGGTCCAGGCCAATTCAAATATTTCTCATTTTTAAGCATGTTAATTGAGATATAAATCACATATCATGAAATTAACCCCCATCAATGCACTATTTACAAAGTTGTGCAACCATCCCCACTGTCTAATTTTAGAACATTTTCAACCATCCCCAAAGAAACCCATAAGCACTAACAGTGGTTTTTCTTCCATTAGGCCCACATGCCGGGACCTAGCTCTGCATAGCCATTCATCCACTTTAGGTTTCCATTGACTTCTCTTTTCTGGACATTTTATATAAATGGAATCGTACAGTAAGTGGTCTTTTGTGACTGGCTTCTTTCATTTAGCAAAATGTTTTAGGATTCATCCATGTTGTAATATGTATTAGTATTGCATTCCTTTTTATTGTTGAATAATTTCCATTGTAAAAATATACCACATTTTTAATGCATTCATCAGTTGTTGGATATTTGTGAGTTTCTACTTTGTGGCTATTATAAATAAAACTGTTATGAAGAAGATATGTGTACACAGTTTTGTGTGGACATAAGTTTTCAATTCTCTTGGATTAGGTTTGATACTCTCTGGCAGTAGAATGACATAATACAGTAACCCTATATATAACTTTTTCAGCACTTGCCAGACTCTTTCTTAAACAGCTGCATCATTTTGCATTCCTTTCACAGATATATGAGGATTTCAATTCATCCACATTCTCACAAATATTTGTTATTGTTTGTCTTATTTATTATAGCTATCCTAGTGTATGAGAAGTGGTATCTTATTGTGGTGTTGATTTGCATTTCCCTGATGACTAATTATGTTGAGCAACATTTCTATGTGCTTATGTGCCATTTGTATAACCTCTTTGGGAAAATGTCTGTACAGATTTTTCACTGACTTTTTAAATTAGATTATTTTCTTATTTATTTGGGAGTTGTGTATGTTCTGTATGTATTCTGGATGCACGTTTCTTATCAGATATATGCTTTGCAAATATTTCTTTGTATTTTGTGGGTAGTCTTTCTTGATGGTGCTCTTGAAGTATTAAAGTATTCAATTTCAATTAAGCCCTTTTTTGTTGTTCATTTTCTTTTGTCACTTGTGCTTTTGGTGTTGTATCTAAGAAACCATTGCCTAAACCAAGGTCACAAAGATGTACACCAGTGATTTCTTTTAAGCTTTCTATAGTTTTTGCTCTAACATTTAAGTCTATGGTCAATTTTGAGTCAATGTTTGTATATGGTGTGAGATAAGGTTCAATTTCTTTCTTTTGAATGTGAATATCCCGTTGTCCCAAGATCATTAATTGAAAGATCTTAGTCGACATATTTGTGGGAAGAGACTTGGAAAAACCATTACAATAGTTAAGATTATAAAAAGTATTGTTGGAATTTACAGGAAAAGAAAATATATATATATATATATATATATTCTTGTTTCAGAACAAGAATTGCTCATTATTTTAAGTCTGGAAAACCAACTAACCCCTGTCAGAGAAGAAGTCTACTTCAGGAGTCTCATTGCATTTAGGAATAAAAGTTAGTTTCATTATGATTATTCTTCACTAAGAAATAAAGCTTGATTTTTTTTTTTTTTGGCACCAATACTAGCACAGTTCTTAAAGTACAAGATGATTTAAAATTCTTATTGACTAAATGAATGATATGATAGTAAGTAAACTTTATCATAATACAAGAGGGTAGGGGAATTGAGCAATGCATTCTCCGTTACTATAGATAACCCAAGTGTCACTTCTAGTTGATTTGAATATATTTATTCTGTATGGTTATTTACTTATGATAGGTCTGCCTAAATATTGAAGAAATTTGGCATAGTGGAAAGAATTCTGATCCTAAAGTGATAAGTCCTGGGTCTAAAACCTAGGTTTTCTCATTCATTAACTGGGTGATTTTGGAAATTTAGTGTCCTCATTTCAACAACAACAACAAAATAAGAAACCTACTGTGAAATATATCACAGATTTGTTTTAAAAATAAAAAAAGATAATGGATATAAAACAGAGATATTGACTACTGACGCTTAACAACTTACATGAATAAAATGTTGAATAAGATATAGTCCTGCTCTCACACCACTTAGCCAGTAGAGATAATAGGCACATAAACTGGAAAGTTCTGTATAAATGAGTCTTCAGCAGGATGCTGCAGACACATGAGTCTGGAGGAGCCTTGAAATGGTCTAATTTTTCACTCCAACTCCTTACTCAACAGTTTCTTGCAATCAACTTTCTGAAGTCTCTTTTTACTCTAAGAATGGACAAGCCTATTTTTAAAAGACGTTTTCTTTAAAATCCTGTCTTCAGTGAGTAATATCAGTTCTAAGGCATGGCTTATCCCTGAAATCTAAGAGAAATAGAAGATGGAAATATCTACATAGTAAATAATTATTCTTGGTTACTATTCTCATTGTAAATGAAAAAAAAAAGATTTAACTGAATCATTGAGTTCTGAAAAGCGATAGCTTTTAAATATTCCCCAAATATTTAAGAAATTTTGTTAACTCAAATAACTAATTTCTATGATGCTTTCCTTATCTCTCACCACTAACTGTGTGGCCTTTGGCAAGTTATTTAAATTTTATAAATTTCAGTCACTCCAAATGTAACTTGGGAATAATAATAACACATGTGTCATAAAATAGTCACAGGGTGCCATTTGAATACAGAGTATAGGAGTATATAGTATGCAATCCATACATTTCCGCCTCTATTGTTCTTCTTTTATTCACAGAGAATATGAGAGTTCTTCATAAGTGATCTTCCTGGTCATATGCTGTGCTCTGAAATTCCAAACTAGTTCAAATAGTCATCTCCCTCTGGCTTCCTTCCATTGGACTAGCAAAGATGCTGCAGTAACTTTACCTTAGTCAGACAGAGGACCTGAAGGGAAAAGATATCCCCACTGGAAAACATGGGAGCTGCTTGTGTTTCCAAGGGAAGAATTATTGAGCTAAATAGAAGGAATTGCTCTTTAGTGAGGTTTCTTAGGGTGTGTGAGGTGGGGGAGAAGTAAGACCTGAGAGAAAACACGAAGAGAGCTACAGAGCTGAGCTAGAAAACACAAAGGTTTCCTTTTTCTTATCATTTTAACAGGAAGAGTAATCAATTTCTCAATAATTCTTCTGGCTTAGTGTGTTGTTGTTGTTGTTGTTGTTGTTGTTGTTGTTGTTGTTGTTGTTTTGGCTTCTCCCTGTGGTTGGCTTCCTTCATTGCAAAATGTTTCCCAGCATAATAGATTATAGCTCCAGATTTTCCCCATTCACACTTTTGAAGCAAGAGTGTAGTTTTCCACAACTATTAAATGAAAGTTCGGAGTTTCACTTTGATTGGACCAAGATGGACCAAAAACTGTAACCAGAGCATAGTCATTAGCTTAGACTTGGGGTGACGCTCATTCTCGAACCCATGCCTGTAACAGCATAGATTGGGATTGTACCTTTTGCTTATGTCCATCACTGTGCATTCATGGAGCTTGAGGTGGAGCTAACTCCCATCCAAATGACTGCCATATAGGAAAAGATAATTGGATTACCAAAGAACTAATCTGAGTTTTACTAATCTGAGGGGTAAGGAGGAAGAAATCTGTGACTAAGAAAGCAACTAAACAATGATCACTCCAGACCCAATCAAAAAGTCATTTTTAGTGCAGCTGGTAAATACAATACTATCTCTTTTATTACACATATATTTGCATATACTTATTTTTGCTATGCATTCTGTTACTAGCCATGTTCAAAATATCTTCTGTAAGTCTTAAAATTTCTTCAGTGAGGTTTTAGTTTCCTCATTTTACAGTTCACAGAATCATGTCTCAGAGAATTTGAGAGACTTGCTTAATGAGCAAATTATAGATCCAGCAAATCTAGCAATTTATAGATCCAGAATTGAAGTCCAATTGTATTTGACTCCAAAGCTTGTGCTTTCTATCTACCACACTGCACTACCTCCTCCTGATCTTGCAAAACCAATGTAACAAAGAGATAATTTCCAGAGTACAGAATAGCATATTTATGATACTTTGCTAGAGGCAGAGATGGAAAACAAATTGTAGTTTATAATGTAATAAACACCCATAAAATTAGTAAGAGTATAAATTAATATATAAGCTTTTGGAAGGGACTTTCCTAATATGCATCAAATTTTAAGTTATATGTAATTTTGATTTACCAACTTCACTTTTAGAGAACATAGTTTTGTGACAGGCCAGGTCTCACTATAAACTGAACAGGCAAGCCTCCGTAACAACTATTTCAGCACTGACTGAGTGGTTAAGTTAAATATTAAAAGCCGAAAGAGCCATTGTTCTTATACAAAGCCTGGAATGTCATAAAAGCCAACCAAGAGTTTTGCCTAGGTCTTTCCTGGGCCTTGAAGGATGACAAGATTACAAAAGAATTCTTAGCAGGACCCATTTAGGGTTAAACAAGTTTTATTGGGGGTCTCAAGGAACTCCCCAAACCTTCACAAACAAGTTTATTAGGGGTCTGAAGGAACTCCTAAAACCTCCATAATTTAGCGGGAGACAAGATAAGGATAATCACCTCCGTCACCTGGACCCATCTAGATTAAGGAAATTTACTGATACTTCAGAGGAGGGTCTTCAGGACTCAGAACTTAGTTATAGGTTAGAAGAAGTTAATCATTTATGTCTTTAGATGCTGCACACTCGCACGTAGACATATATCTTAGAGGGTATATAAACTCTGGAAAACTGTAATTTTGATTTGGTCTGGCAATGTTTTCCAGACATTCTCGCTGTACACGGTTACAGAAATAAAGTATTTTTTCTCAGTTCATCTGTATTTCATTATTGGATTTCAAGAATAAGCAGCCCGACCCTTGGTGTGCTCTGAAAAGCAATTTAATAATTAAAAGATATGGGTAAAAAGATATTAATTGCAAAGATTTTTAGAGATTGAAAATAACTAAAATGTCGCCAAATGAAAAAAAAGATGTTATTTTGCATCTATATATATATTAAAAATCTTAAAAGTTTACATCAGTAAGTGCTAACATAGAAAGCTGTCTGTGATGTAAATAAAACAAAGTTAGAGTGCTAGCTTTATATAACATGATCTGATTTTTTCTTCCCTTTTCTTTTTTTTTTTTTTTTTTTTTTTTTTTTTTTTTTGAAATGGAGTCTCCCACAGTCGCCCCAGCTGAAGTGCAGGAGTGCAATGGCTGTGATCTCGGCTCCCAGCAACCTCTGCCTCTTGGTTTCAAGTGATTCTTCTGCCTCCTGAGTAACTGGGATTACAGGTGTCCGCCACCATGCCCAGCTAATTATTTGTATTTTTAGTAGAGACGGGATTTCGCCATGTTGGCCAGGCTGGTCTCGAACTCCTGACCTCATAATTAACCCACCTCAGCCTCCCAAAGTGCTGGGATTACAGGCATGAGCTATCGTGCCCAGTCTCTTTTTTTTTTCTTTAAAAGGGGAGATTTCTTCATTCAAATACCATGGAGTATCTACTATGGGTTAGAGACTATTCTGGGTGGTTAAGAGAGATCAGTGAATAAAACATAGCCCAGCTTTTGTGAATTTACATTCTAGTAGGAGAAGTCAAATAATAAATAATATAATTGGTAATAATTTTATAAAGTATATTAGAAAAAAGGAGGAAAATAGAAACAGCCAAGTAAAAAAATAAGAAATGAAGGCAGCAATGAGATAGAGGTTACAATATTAGAGAGTGGTGATGATGGGCCTCATGAGGAAGATGAGATTTGATACCTAAATGAGTGAGAAATTCAGAAAAGCAGGCATCTGAGGGAGTGGCATTCCAGGCTGAGTAACAATTTAAAGCAAAATACTACAGTGGAAGTACAAGTTCTAGAAACAGCAAAGGAGGCCAAGGTAGTTAACACAGCATGAAGAGGTGAGAGTAAGAGATGGCAGAGAGGTATTCTCAGTAGATCATGTGAGGCCTTGAAGGAACCTCTACTTATGGACATATATTATGCTGCCTCTTTGAATACATGTTTCTATGTATAATGGTGCATATTTAGATTGTGTTAATCCATATATATATGAATTCATGTAGTTACAAGTATATGTACATATGTATTCATATTTATACATATATTTATATTTACATTTTTGTCTGTTTATATAAAGTTCTTCAAGTCCAGACAATTAACTCTTTACAATGTTTACTTGTAGTTGTGAAGGCAGAAATTACAGAAGAATTTCATTTGTTTTTGTATTTCCATATCATATAAATTTTTAAAATAAATATATATTGCTTTTTGTTTCTATTTTATTGCTTAATATAAAATATAGAGAAAAGTGAATTAAAATTTAAAGTACAGCTTAAATAATTATTAAAAAGCAAACTATTGTATAACCACCTCCCAGGTCAAGAAATGAACATTGCCCATACCACGGTAGCTCCCAACAGTACCTGCTCTGTTATAGCAGCCTCCTTCTGCCCTAGAGGAAAGCATATTCTGACTTATGTGGTAATTGCTCTCTGGCTTTTCCTTTTTTTTTTTTTTTTTTTTTTTTTGCATCCCAAGTATGCATTTCTAAAGAAAATAGATTCATTTTGTATACATTATTTTGTGACTTTTTTTTTAACCCAGTGTAATTTTTGTGGGATTTATCTATGTTGTTACACGTAGTGATATTTTGTGCATTCTAACTGCTGAATAGTCTTCCATTTTATGAATATACCAGCAATTAATTGTTCATTTTTTTATTGATTTCTTAAGACGTTACATGCATTTTTAACTATTACCAATAATGCTGCACTAAACTTACTGGCACATGCCTCCTAGAACACACACACTGGCATTTCATTGGTTATCTTGATGTGAGTGGATATGCGGATTTTCCTAAGAAGGTAGACCAACTACAACACCCCCTGTGCAGTATGAAAATGTTTGAGCTTAACTTTCTCATTCACTCTTATATTTTGGTTAGTTTTTGCAATTTCAGCCATTCTGTTTTCTCATAGATTACATTTTATGTAGTTACATTTAATATAATTTCCTTAATGATTAATGCTTCTTATATCCAGTTTGGTTTCTTATGTTGAGGTTATAAAAATATTCTCTTTATTATCTTCTAAATGCGTTCGTGTTTTAAACACTTTAACATTTAGTAATCATTCCATCCAGAATTGATTTACTGTGTATGGTATGAGGTAGAGATTAAGTTTTATTTTTCCACATGTGAATCCCCAATAAATGATAAATTCTGGATCATTTATTTTGAAAGTAATCCTTTCCCAACCCTTTTGCAGTGCTAACTTTATTGTAAAAGAATTGACCAAATAGGTATGGGATTTTTTTCTGGGCTCATTTTTCTGCTTCATTCTTTGTGTATCCTCTGCTTCTACTTCTCTTGTGTATCCTCACACCAGTTCCAAACTTTGTTAATTATTGTATCCTATAAAATACATTCTAGTATAGCAAATTCTTCCGTCTTGATCCTTAAGAGTGAGTGAGCTATTTTTGGCCTTTTGCATTCCCAGAAGAGATTTTAGAATTGTTTGTCAAGTCTCACACACAAAAACAAAATACTAAGGATTTTATTGGGGTTGCAATGAATTTACCAATTTGAGAACTAACATTTATTAATAGTATTTTTATCATAAATTGATATATTTAATTTTATTAGTTGCCTTTTCTATATCAAAATAATTTAAAATTTTCTAGTCTTATCAATGAACTATTTATTTTCTAGTATTAAATCAACTTTGCATTTTAGTAATAAACAATCTTAAACATAATGCATTGTGCTCTTTGTACATTTTCACATTTGGTTTGATAACACTTTGCAATTTTTGCCACAATGTTCAAGAATGATTTTAAACAATTTCCTTTTTTATAACATATCTTAATTTTCCTTGTTGTACTTTTCCTTTTTGATAACATAATTTATGGTGTTTAGTATCAAGTTTATGCTTATTTCATGAAACAAATTGAGAGGTCTTTCAGTTTTTGTATTTTCTGAAAAAATTACTGTAAGACTGACATGACTTTTAATTGAACGGGCCAGTAAAGACATGTGAAGTTGGAGCTTTCATTGTGTAAAATGTTTACATTATAATTTTATATTCTTCAATAGTTTCAAAACTATTCACGTTTTCTTTTCTTCTTGGATCTATTTTGGTAAATGGTAAAGCTTGGTAGATTTATTATATGTTATATAATAATTTTTTTTTTTAATTTTCACAGAACTGAAACAAAGACTTTTTTTTTTCATTCCTAGCATTGGTTACTTGTGTTATAACACTTTCCTGAGAGCTTACCTTCGACTTTGTTGAATATCTATAGGGAATTTTAAAAATTTTATTTTTTTCTAGTTTTAGTTATTGTTATTTACTTCCTTCTACAGTTTTTGGATTTATTTTACTGTTCTGTCTCTAATATCTTAACATTAACTCATTGGTGTTTTAATTTTTTATCTTTTCGAATAGGTACATTTGAGACTATGAACTTCACTCTCATCCTTTTCATTATTTTTCAATTAAAATCTTTCTAATTTCTACTTTCTGCCTTTGACTAGTTTTCCTAAGGATTATATTTTCATAATTTATGAATATACATATGATTTTTAAATACAAAATTGTAACAGTTTTAAAAAACTGATTTCTAGTTTTATTGCTTTTATTAAATCAGCAACAGCTCCTTGTGACTTTAATATTTTCAAATTGGTTATATTTGTGAATATAAATACTACAGTTTTGGAGTCCATTGTTCTATAATATATGTTTTGAGAATGCTGTCAAACATATAGAGCAAATATTCTCTATTTTAACATTTGTTAATCATGTAATTTAGTGCTTCTATATGCTTAATGATTTCTTTGCTATGAAGTCTATCAAAAATGGATAATGGGTTTAAAACCTCCCATTAGGTTAGGATTATAGATTTGTCTATATCGCCTAGTAATTTGTTTAATTTTTGTTTTTCAAATGTGAGTCTATATTTTAGTTACATAGGCACTAAGAACGGTTGTATCTTATTGTTGAATTGAAAGTTTTATCACAATACTGTCTATTATTAATTTTCAACTGCTTGATATTAATAACTTTTCTACTACTTTCTGATATTAACATCTTCCTGATACTAATGAAGGTACAACGGCATTCATTTGCTAGTCACTTAGATGACACATTGCTTTTTATGCTTTTGTTTTTAAATCTTCTTTGTATTTATTTTAATATGTTTCTCTTTAAGAAAAATTTTGAATGTTTTTGAGTTTAATAATCATTACATTTTAATTTGTGTACATATTGTGTTTTTATTTAATGAAATTGACAATATATTTAAATGTTGACTGAGAATGCTGTTTTCTTTTGATCTCAGTTCTTCATTTCTGCAATCTCCTATTTTTTATATGATTCAGTAGTTTTCATTATTCAATTATTTTTATTCTGTTAGTTTTTTAATATATATCTGCTACACATTACATCATGAATCCTTGACTCTCAAAAAAAGAAAACTTAAAAAAATCTGCTACTTTTATCCTCTTCCAGCATAATTAAACTCCACTTATCCACTGTATGATATTGTTGGTATGTATTTTAATTACATAATTTACATTTCACAAGACATTATTAATATTGTTTTATAAGTTTGTCGTTCATTTCAATTGACTCACAAATTTACATTTTTATTACTTTTCCTTTCTTCCTACATGTCAAGTTTCCATGTGGGATAATTTTTTTGTTGTTGTTTCCCTGACATGGATAAAGCTGGAAACCATCCTTCTCAGCAAACTAACACAGGAACAGCAAACCAAAAACCACATATTCTCATTCATAAGTGGGAGATGAACAATGGGAACATATGGACACAAGGAGGGCAACATCACACTCCAGGGCCTGTCGGGGAGTAGGGGGCTACGGAAGCGATAACATTAGGAGAAATACCTAATGTAGATGATGGGTTCATGGGTGCAGCAAACCACCATGGCACGTATATACCTTTGTAACAAACCTGCACGTTCTGCGCATGTATACCAGAACTTAAAGCATAATAAAAAATAAAAAAATCAGAATGTTAGTGAGAAAAAAAAAATTCTTTAATGTAAATACGCTGTTAAAAATTTTTATCAGTTTTCATTTTCTGAAATGCTTTTAGGTCATCTTGAATCTAGAAAGATAATTTTCAGCGAGTATAGAAGTCTAACTTGGCAGTCTTTTCCTTCAGTATATTGAGGACACCCTTTCTCTTACTCCTGGCTTCTGTCTACTTTTTGTAGATCTCACCTTGTTAACATGTCATTAACTTTTTAGGACTCTGATGCCTTATAGTATTTTTGTTTTCTTTCATTTTTCTTTTTTTTCCTTTAACAATTTTCCTTTTTGGGAAAGTTGGTTTAAATTACCGAGGATATCCTGCTTGGAAGTGAAAAATCATTAATTTCTTTTATAATAAGAAAAATCAATACATTCAATGTAAAGAAACTAAGGGCACCTGGACCGTAGAGACATCAGCCTGTAAGTATTCCCTTTTCTCCACAACTTTGCCAGCCTTTGTCATTTTCTGACTTTTTAATAATATCCATTCTGACTAGTATGAGAAAGTATCTCACTGTGATTTTGATTTGCATTTCCCTGATGTTGAGCATTTTTTCGGTTGTTTGTTGGCCATGTATAGGTTGTCTTTTGAAAAGTGTTCATATCCTTTACCCACTTTTTAATGG
This sequence comes from Rhinopithecus roxellana, assembly GCF_007565055.1. Taxonomy (NCBI): domain Eukaryota; kingdom Metazoa; phylum Chordata; class Mammalia; order Primates; family Cercopithecidae; genus Rhinopithecus; species Rhinopithecus roxellana. Next base: position 124,255,960 of record NC_044550.1, on the reverse strand, counting down.
GGTTGTGTGGTTTTTGCTTGTAAATTTGTTTAAGTTCCTTAGAGATTCTGGATATTAGGCCTTTTTCAGATGCATAGTTTGAAAGTATTTTCTCCCATTCTACAGATTAGGTTGTCTGATTCTCTGTTGAGAGCATCTTTTGCTGTGCAGAAGCTCTTTTGTTTAATAAGGTCCCATTTGTCAACTTTTGTTTTTGTTGCATTGCTTTTGGCATTTTTGTTTGTTTGTTTGTTTATTTGTTTGTTTTTTAGACAGAATGTTGTTCTGTTGCCAGGCTGGAGCACAATCTCAGCTCACTGCAACCTCTGAATCCCAGATTCAAGCAATTCTCCTGTCTCAGCCTCCTGAGTAGCTGGGACTACAGGCACACACCACCACGCCTAGCTAATTTTTGTATTTTTAGATTTCCCCACGTTGGCCAGGATGGTCTCCATCTCTTGACCTCATGATCTGCCTGCCTTGGCCTCCCAAAGTGCTGGGATTACAGGCCTGAGCCACCATGCCCAGCCTTTTTAACATCTTTATCATGAAGTCTTTGTCAGATCTTATGTCCAGAATGGTATTTCCTAGATTATCTTCCATAGTTTTTATAGTTTTAGGTTCTACATTTAAGTCTTCAATCCATCTTGTGTTGATTTTTGAATATTGTGTAAGGAAGTGGTCCAGATTCAATCTTCTGCATATAGCCAACCAGTTATCCCAGCACCATTTATTCAATAAGGAATCCTTTCCGCATTGTTTATTTTTGTCAGGTTTGTTTAAGATCAGATGGTTGTAGGTATGTAGCCTTATTTATGGGATCTCTATTCTTTTCCATTGGTGTGTGTGTCTGTTTTTTATCAGTATCATGCTGTGTTGGTTACTGCAATCTTGTAGTATAAAGTCAGGCAGGGTGATGCCTCTAGCTTTGTTCCTTTTGCTTAGGATTACCTACGTTATTCAGGCTCAGTTTTGGTTTCATATGAATTTTAAAATAGTTTTTATAATTCTGTGAAGAATGTCATTGGTAGTTTGATAGAAATAGTGCTGAATCTATAAATTGCTTTGGGTAGTATGGCAATTTTAACAATATTGATTCTTCCTATCCATGAGCATGCAATGTTTTACCATTTGTTTCATCTCTGATTTATTTGAGCAGTGTTTTGTAATTTTCATTGTACAGATCTTTAACCTCCCTAGTTAGCTATACTCCTAGATATCTTATTCTTTTTGAAGCTATTGTGAATAGAATTGTTTTCTTGCTTTGGTTGTCAATTTGGATGTTGTTGGTGTATAAGAATGTTATCAAATTTTATACATTGATTTTTATCCTGAAATGTTGCTTTATCAGATCAAAAAGCTTTTGGGCAGGGACTATGGGGTTTTCTACGTATTGAATCTTATTGTCTGCCTTTTATTTCTTTCTCTTTCCTGACTGCTCTGGCTAGGACCTCCAGTACTATGTTGAATAGGATTAGTGAGAGAGGGTGTCCTTGTCTTGTACTGGTTTTCAAGGGAAATGACTCCAGCCTTTGCCCATTCAGTGTAATGTGGACTGTGGGTTTTTCATAGAAGGCCCATAACTTAAAAGTATATTTCTTCAATGCCTTGTTTTTTGAGAGTTTTTAACATGAAGAAATGTTTAATTCTATTGAAAGCGTTTTCTGCATCTAATGAGATGATCATATGGTTTTTGTTTTTAGTTCTGTTTATGGTGAATCACATTTATTGAGTTGTGTATAGTGAACCAACCTTGCATCTCAGGGATGAAGCCTGTTTGACTGTGGTGCATGAGCTTTTTGATGTGCTGCTAAATTCGGTTTTCTAGTATATTTTTGAGGATTTTTGTGATGATGTTCATTGAGGATGTTGGCCTGAAGTTTTCTTTCTTTGAAATGAAAAGTTTTCTTTTTTTGTGTCGTGCCAGGTTTTGCTCTCAAGATGAAGCTGGTTCATTCTTGGGAGGTTGTAGTAATTTATCAGTTTTTTCTAGGTTTTCTAGCTTGTGTGCATGGAGGTGTTCATAGCAGACTATGGGAAGTTGTTTTTTGCATTTCTGTGCAGGCTAGTGGTAACGTCTCCTTTGTCATTTCTGATTGTGATTGTGTTTATTCAGGTCTCCTCTCTCTCTTTTTTTTTTTTTTTTTTTTTTTTTTATTTACGGGTCTAGATAGCAGTCTATCTTTCTTATTCTTTCAACAAACCAACTCCAGAATCCATTGATCTTTCATATGGTTTTTTACATCTCAATTTCCTTCATCTCAGCTCTGATTTTGTTTTTCTTTTCTGCTAGCTTTGGGGTTGATTTACTCTTGTTTTGCTAGTTCCTCTAGTTGTGATGTTAATTTGTTAATCTGAGATCTTTCTAACTTTTTAATGTGAGCATTCAGTGCTATAAACTTTCCTCTTAACATTGCTTTGCCTGTTTCTAGAGATTCTGATATGTTGTACCTTTGTTGTCATTAGGTTTAAATAATTTCTTGATTTCTGCTTTAATTTTATTATTTACCCAGAAGTCATTTGGGAGCAGATTGTTTAATTTACATGTAATTATATGGTTTACAGTGATTTTTTTAGCATTGATTTGTACTTTCACTGCTGTGTGGTTCAAGAGTATGGTTGGCATGATTTCAAGGTTTTGTTTTTTTAATTTGCTGAGGATTGTTTTATACCCAATTGTGTTGTCAATTTTAGAGTGTGTGCCATATGCAGATGAGAAGAATGCATATTCTGTTGTTTTGGAGTGAGAGTTCTGTAGACGTTTATTAGGCCCATTTGGTGAAGTGAGGAGTTCAGGTCTCGATTATCTTTGTCAGTTTTCTGCCTCAATGATCTGTCTAAACTGTCAGTGTGCTGCTGAAAGTCTCCCATGATTATTGTATGGTTATTTAAGTCTCTTCATAGGTCTCTAAGAACTTGCTTTTTTTTTGCTTTGAGCCTGTGTGTGTTATTGCATGTGAGTTGGGTCTTTTGAAGACAGCACAGCATGAGTCTTGCATTTTATCCAATTTGCTCGATTGTGCCTTTTAATTGGAGCACTTATCCCATTTACATTCTAGGTTATATTGATATATGTGGATTTGATCCTGTCATCACATTGTTAGCTAGTTACTATGCACCCTTGTTTGTGTGATTGCTCTATAGTGTCACTGGTCTATGTACTTAAGTGTGCTTTTGTAGTGGCCAGTAATAGTCTTTCCTTTTTGTATTTGCCATTCTTTTCAGGGCTTCTTTTAAGGCAGGTCTAGTGGTAACAAAATCCCTTAGCATTTACTTCTCTGAAAAGGATCTTCTTTCTCCTTTGCTTATGAAGCCTAGTTTGGCTAAATATGAAATTCTTAGATGGAAATTGTTTTCTTTACAAATGCTGAATATAGGACCCATTCTCTTCTGGTTTCTCGTGTTTCTGCTAAAAGATTCCCCATCAGGATATCTTGTCCCTTCTCTCTAGCTGCCTTTAAATTTTTTTCCTTCAGTTTGTCCTTGGAGATTCTGATGATTATGTGCCTTGGGGATGATCTTCTTGTGTAGTATTTCACAGGGGTTCTCTGCACTTCCTGAATGTGAATGTTGACCTCTCTAAAAAGGTTGGGGAAATTCTTGTGGGTGATATCCTGAAATGTTTTTCCAAGTTGCTTGACTTCTCACCTTCTCTCTCAGGGATTCCAGTAGTCATAGATACGGTGTCTTTACATAATCCCATATTTCTCAGAGGTTTTGCTCATTCTTCTTTATTGTTTTCTCTTTATTTTTGTCTGAGTTATTTTGGAGAGCCAGTCTTCAAGCTCTGAGATATATTTCCTCAGCTTGGTTGATTCTGCTGTTAATACTTGTGATTATATCCTGAAATTCTTGAAGTGACTTTTTCATGTCTGTCAGATCAGCTTGGTTCTTTTTTAAATGGCCATTTTGACTTTCACCTCCCGTATCACTTTATTGTATTCCTTAGAAACCTTGGATTGGGTTTCAATTTTTTCCTGCATATCGATGATCTTCATTCCTTTTCATATTCTGAATTCTATTTCTGTCATTTCAGCCATTTCAGCCTGCTTAAGAACCAATGCTGGGGAACTAGAGTGATAGTTTGGAGGTGAAAAGACAGCTGACTTTTTGATTTGCCGGAGTTCTTGTGCTGGTTCTTTCTCATCTGTATGGACTAATGTTCCTTTGATCATTAACAGTTCTGTCCTTTATTTATTTATTTTTTTAATCCTCTTTGATGTCCTTGGGAATTTGATTGGGGTATAAGGTGGGTTCAGTTCAACTGAGTTCATTTCTAAAAGATTTTAGGGGGCCAAAGCTTGGTTCAGGACTCCTGGGCTGTGTGTTCTAACTCTGGGGGACTGGTATCACATACTCACTTTTGTTTTCTGGTAACTAAAGGTTAAGGAACCTGCTGCACTGGAAAGGCCAAGGTGTTCCAGACTGCTAGTTGCAGCACTCCAAAGACTGGTGCCAGCCAAAGTGCTTAATCAGGCAGTGGCAGTGGTATCTGAGCTCATTTGCATGTGCTAGCAGTAGTGGCAGCATTGTTGGATGGATGCTTTTTGGTTGAGAAGATAATGCTGGTGGGTTCAGGGGTCCTGGCCTCCATGCCCGCATTGGCAGTGGTGGTGGTATGGCACAGTGCGATGAGGATGGAGGGTTAGGTGGGGCCACTGGTACCCCTGTACTCATTCTCACTGGCAGCAGTGTTGGCGTGGGAGCAGGGTGCAGGTGGGTATGGGACTAGAGGTCTCCATATGCACACTGTACCAGCAGCTCAGGACGGTGATGCAGCTCAGGAGGGGCATCAGTGTCACTAGTCTCCTGAATGCATTTGCATTGGCAATGTTAGCATGGTGGGGGTTGGGGTGCACTCGTGCTTACAGCAGTGGCACATTGGGTTGCACATACACACACACACACTGGTGGGAAAGGGCAGAGGAGGTCTACCTGCATGCAAGCATGTCAGCAAAGCTATCTGGAAGGGTTTTGTGGGCAAAGCACTCTGGAAGGTTTCCGTGGGCAAAGCAATCTGAAAGGTTTTCGTGGTCAAAGAGGCACAGGGGAGGGTGCAGTGGAAGGAGAGTGCAGGTGGGCTGGTGTGCATCAGCAGAAGCTGTTTTGCTGGAGCTCTCCGATGATTAGGCACAGTCTGCTGGCATGGGAATTATAATGCAAGTCCCCAAAAGGCACCCTAGCTGGGCATTCTAGATGGTACTGCAAGCAGGCATGGCCAAGTGGGTCCCAGGAAAGGCAAGCAGACAGGGGTCGCTCAAGTCAGACTGGCCCTGTCTCATGGGCAAAATTGCTCTGCTCTGTTCAAGTCCAATAGTTCCTCTAAGCTAAAGTTTCCTAGTAGAGCAAGGCGAGCCTTGAGGGATGGGCATCCCATGCTCCACTTAGACACTCCCACACGTGACCCTCTGAGCTCCAGACTGGTTGAGGTTCTGTTCCTATTATCTCTATAAGCAGCTCATCCTGGTAGCTCAGGTGTCCATGAGGATCGGGGGTTTGCTGCCAGGAATCCAGAGGTCCATGGCAAGAATAGGTTGCTCCTCACCCACTCAACTCACATCTTCCCCAGAAGTCACTGGTGGCCAGGAACAAGTCCTGGTATACAGTAGTCCCATGCAGAGTTCCCAGCTTCCTCCCTCTTCAGCCCAGCATCTGTGTCCTCCCTCTGACTGCTCTCAATGCCATACCTCTGAGGAGATCTGTTCAGAGTATGGCAGTCTTCTTGATGTCTCAGACCCTCAGTGGCACATGTTCAGCCATCTTACACTATGATTATTTTGAATAAACTGTTATCTATTAAGAATAAGAAAATCTGAAGTCTTTATTTTTGCCTTCACTTATTGCTTCCTTAATGTTCTCTCTTTATGTAGATCCTAGTTTCTGATCTGCATTGTTACCCTTCTCACTAAATAACTTTTTTGTTGTGTTTTGTTTTTTGAGAAAATTCTCACTCTGCCAGCGAAGCTGAAGTGCAGTGGTTCAATCTTGGCTTACTGCAGCATTGAGCTCCCACTCTCAGGTGATCCTCCAACCTCAGCCTCCTGGGTCGTTGGAACTACAGGTGCATGTCACAATGGCTAACTTTTACTTTTTTTTTGTAGAGATGGGGTTTCTCCATGTTGCCCAGGCAACTTCTGGGCTCAAGCAATCTCCTGGGCTCAACCGATCCATCCGCCTCCAGTGCTGGGATTATAGACATGAGCCACTGTACCTGGCTTAAATAATGCCTTTTAATATTTCTTTGATAGTAGTTCTACCAGTAACAAAATTTCTTAATTTTTGTTTGTCTAAGAAAATCTATTTCAACGTTACTTTTGAAGGATAATTTCACAAAATACAGAATTTCAGGGTGGAAGGCTATTTTTCTAAACTCTTTAAATATTTCACTCAACTCTCTTTTTGCTTGCATGAATTCTAAAAGGAAGTCAGAAGTAATTTTTATCTTTCTTCTATAGGTAAGGTGTTTCACCACCCCACACCAGGCCTTTTACAGGACTTTTTCTATATCTTTGGTTGTCTGTAGTTTAAGAATGATATGCATAGGTGTAATTTCTCATTTTGTTTTGTTTTGCTTCTTTGTTTTTGCATTCTCCTCCTTGATATTCTCTAAGCTCCTGGATCTGTAGTTTTATATCTGTCTTATATTAATTTGGATAAATTCTCAATTATTATTGTTCCAAAATTTTCTTCTGTGGCTTTCTCTTTCTTCTCTTTCTGGTATTCCCATTACACATATGTTACAACGTTTGCAGTTGTCCTATAGTCCTTGAATATTCTGTTCTGTTTTTCTTTTCTTTTCTTTTGTCTCTTTTCTTTTCTCTCTCTCTCTTTAAAATCTTGGATCTCTCTGTTTTTCAGTTTTGGAGGTGTCTATTGACATATCCTCAAGGTCAGAAAGCCTTTCCTAGTACACGTCTAGTCTAATGGTAAGCCCATCAAAATCATTCTTCATTTTTGTTACAGTACTTTTTATCTTTAGCATCTCCTTTGGGTTCACTTTTAGTATTTTCATCTCTCTGCTTACATTGCCCATCTGTTCTTGTATGCTACTTTATTTATTAGAGCCCTTAGCAGACTAATCATAGTCTTTAAAATTTTTCAGTCTGTTAATTTCATCCTATGTCATATATGACTCTGATTTTGATGCTTCCTCTGCCTTTTCAAATTGTATTTTTGGCCTTTTATTATGTCTTGTAACTTTTCCTTGATAGCCAAGTAGTAAAAAAAAGAGAGAGGAAAAAAAAACCTGCCGTGAACAGGCCCTTAGTAAGGCAGTGGTGAGGTGGGATGGGAGGGGAGCCATTCTATAGTGTTATGATTGTATAGCAGATTTTAGAGAGTCTATGCCTCTGAATCCTGACCTTGACAAATGTTTCCCAGTCCCTCCTTCTTCAGGTGGGAGAGGATGGCTAGTGGGCTAGAGGATGCTAGTGGGTTTCAGAGTGAAAGACTAGAGTGGGACGGAGTTGGGTATATCACTTCCCTCATGTTAATTAGGCCCTGATAATAACCCAGCAGTTTCACCTAGGGTTAAACAATTTTTCCTGAGGGAAGAAAGAAGAGTGTGCTCTAGCATTTATAAAAATGGTTATTTTTCTTCTCCTCCTGCCAGGAGCACAAGGACTTTTTCTTTGATGATTACAGGTGGTCTCATGGAGATAAATCTTACAGTACCATGGGGGCTGTCCACTACTGGGTGCCCCTCGAATTTTTAACACTAGAGTTGTCTACACTGTGCCTCCAGAACACTGTTGATTATAGTTCAAGTTTTTCTACCCTGACCCTGGTTTCTAGGGTGATTTCCACTAGTGATTCTATGCTCCAATAAGCCTTGACTCTCTGTATTCGCCTTTTTGTCTTACCTTTCCTAGGAACAATGGTCTGCTCTGTGTCCTTGTCCCTGTTACAGATGTTAGAAGAGTTGTTGATTTTTAGTCTGTTCAGCTTTTTACTTGGGTTGGGATGGAATGATGACTTCCATGATCCTTATATGTAGAACTGAAAACTGAAACCTCATGAAATTTGAATGAATACTAGGGTTTGAGAACAATTGATCTAAGAATGGAGCAGCTAAAATAGAGCAGCAATAGATACTATTTAGTTCAAGAAGTTAAAGAGGTGACAGTTTTGAGAAGATGATGAATTAATTTGTTTTCTTCATATCTTTCATTGAGAAGATATACATTATGACGAAACTTGAGTGAAAGAAAAAAGAGAAAGAGAAAGCAAGATTAAGAGACTACTTATTGAAACGCAATACTAGAACTTTCGTTAGAAGTGATAGCAGACAAAGAGAATGCTGATTTCCTTTCTTGGACATAGTAGTAGAAGGTGCACCATGTTTAGAGGGAGGTCTGAGAGAAGTAGCTGTTTTATACCACATTTCATAAAATGTGAAGAGGCTGAAATTGTGTTTGAGAAAATTGTTAGGAAATGTAACATCTTGTAACAAAAAAAGGAACGATACAGAAGCCACTGTGAAGGAGCATAGAAATTGTGATTTCCAAATAATTTAGAAACTAATTAAAGTTTTTTTTTGTAGGATTTTCTTTTTTACGAAATAGATTAACTGCTCTCATTAATTATCCCAGGAAAAACTCACTATTATAGTTAATTAATTTCTCTTTCTGCATGAAATCAATGCACTTAATTTAACTCCACTTTAAAGTACAGAAATTTCACTGAAATACATAAAAATAAATTGCTAGTAGTAGTATACGGATTTCTATTTCCATTTTTATTAAAATCTCTTTAGCAACTTGGAAGAAGTTGGTTCTTAATTGCTTTAGGTAATTGCTTCTTTCCCAGTTATGTTACCAAATAATTTATTACAGACAAAATTAAATGGATATTGATTACAACCCTCTGAATTTTATAATTAATTTTAAGATTTAAAAATGCAAGTTTAAGCTAAGTTTTGGATTTGCTGTCCAATTCTTTCTTCCTTTTACTTGTATGATGCTGTCAAATTGAAATCAAACCAGTCCTATAAAGTGATCCAGAGGTAAAATTTTAAAAAATTAAAAATAAAACAAAACTGAATGAGATAGAGGACAAGAAAGAGCCAAAGTTCCTGGGAGAAGATGAAAAGGATAGAAGGAAGGAAATCCAGGATATCTTAAAAAGGAATGAAAAAGGAAGCTTTTGTTTGTTCGTGTGTTTGTTTGTTTGTTTGTTTGGTTGGTTTTTTGGGTTTTTTATTTTTAATTTTTGTGGATACATAGTAGGTGTATATGTTTATGGGGTACATGAGATATTTTGATGCAGGCATGCAATATGTAATCATCACATCAGGTTAAGTGGGGTATTCATCACCTCGAGAATTTATCCATTCTTTGGTTTATAAACAACCTAAATACGTTCTTTTAGTTATTTTAAAATGTACAATAAATTATTGTTGACTGTAGTCACTCTCTTGTACTATCGAATACTAGACCTTATTTATTCTAACTATAGTTTTGTACCCATTAATTATCCCCACTCGCCTGCCAAAACCCTTCCCACCCTCTAGTAACCATGATTCTACTCTCTATCTTCATGAGTTCATTTTTTTTTTTTTAATTTTTAGTTCCCACAAATAAGTAAGATCATGCAATGTTTGTCTTTCTGTGCCTGGCTTATTTCACTTAACATAATGACCTCCAGTTCCATCCATGTTGTTGCAAATGACAGGCTGTCATATTTTATGGCTGAATAGTACGCCAATGTGTACATTTTCAATATCCATTCTTCTTTCGATGGGCACTGAGGATGATTCCAAATCCAGACTATTGTAAACAGTGCTGCAACAAACATAGGAGTGCAGCTATCTCTTTGATACACTAATTTCCATTCTTTTGGATATATATTTAGTGGTGAGATTGCTGAATCATATGGTAGCTCTATTTTTAACTTTTTGAAAACCTCCAAACAGTTTCCCACAGTGGCTGTATTAATTTACATTTCTGTTAACAGTTTATAGGAGTTCCCTTTTCTCCACATCCTCACCAGCATGTTGCCCATCTTTTGAATAAAAGTCATTTTAACTGGGGTGATATTATATTTTATTATAGTTTTGATTTGCATTTCTCTTATGATCAGTGATATTCAGCACCTTTTCATATACCTGTTTGCCATTTGTATGTCCTTTTTGAGAAATGCTTATTCAGATCTTTTGCCAATTTTTAATCAAATTATTAGATTTTTTTCCTGTTGCATTATTGGAGCTTCTTATGTATTCTGGTTCTGAATTCCTTCTCAGAATGGTAGTTTGCAAATATTTTCTTCCATTCTTTGGGTTATCTCTTCAGTTTGTTGTTTATTTCTTTTGCTGTGCATAAACTTGTCAACTTGATGTGAGTCCATTTGTCCATTTTTTCTTGGGTTGCCTGTGCCTGCAGGATGTTACTAAAGAAATCTTTGCCGAGCCCAATGTCCTGGAGAGTTTCCTCAATGATTTATTTTAGTAGTTTCACAGTTTGAGGTCTCAGACTTAAGACTTCAATCCATTTTGATTTGATTTTTGTATATAGTAAGAGATAGAGGTCTAGTTCATTCCTCTGCATATGGATATGCAGTTTTCCCAGTACCAAGAGATTTTCCTTTCCTTAATATTTCTTGGCAGTTTTCTTAAAAGTAACTTCCCTGTAAATGTGCAGTTTTTGTGGGTTCTCTTTTCTGTTCCATTGGTCTATGTACCTATTTTATGACAGCACCATGGTATCAGTTTTTATGATAGTACCATGCTAGTTTTTTTACTGTATCTCTGTAATATAAAGTCATGTAATATGTTTCCTCCAGTTGTATTCTTTTTTTCTCAAGATAGATTTGGCTATTCTGGGTCTTTTGTGGTTCCATATAAATTTTAAGATTATTTTTTCTATTCCTGTGAAGAATATCATTGGTATTTTGATAGGAATTTCATTGAATCTGTAAATTACTTTTAGTAGTATGAACATTTTCACATCATCGATTCTTCTAATTTGTGAACATGGAATATCATCCCATTTTTTGTGTCCCTTTTAATTTCCTGCCTCAGTGTTTTATAGTTTTTATTGTACAGATTATTCATTTATTTGACTATGTTTATTGTGTTTTATTTTATTAATGGCTATTATATATGGGATTACTTTCGTGATTTCTTTCTCAGATTGATCAATGTTGGCATATACAAATATTACTGATTTTTGTATGTTGACTTTGTATACTGCAATTTTACTGAACTTGTTTATCAGTTCTAATAGCTTTTTTTGGAGTCTTTATGTTTTTCCAAGTATAAGATCATATCATCTGCAAACAAGGGTAATATGACTTCTTTCTCTTGTCTAATTGTTCTTGCTAGGACTTCCAGTCTTATGTTGAATAATAGTGGTGAAAATGGCCATCTTTGTCTTGTACCAGACCATAGAGGAAAGGTTTCCATTTTTCTTCTTTCAGTATGATACTAGTTATGGGTCTGTTATATATGGCTTTTATGCTTTTATTGTATTGAGATATTTTCCATCTTTATCCAGTTTTTTAAGGGTTTTTATTATGAAGGGATGCTGAATTTTATCAAGTTCTTTTACAGCATCAATTGAAATGATCACATAGTTTTTGTCCTTCATTCTGTTCATATATCATATGATTGATTTGCATATATTGAATTATCCTTGCATCTCTGACATAAAATCTCACTTGGTCATAAGGAATGATCTTTTTAATGTGTTGTTGAATTCAGTTTGTTAATATTTCATTGAGGATTTTTGCATCAATGTTCATCAGGAATATTGTGCTTTAGTTTTCTTTTTTTGATGTGTCTTTGTTTGGTTTAGGTATCAGGGTAACACTGGCCTTGTGGAATGAGTGTGGAAATTTTTCATTCTCCTCTATCTTTAGGAATAGTTTCAGCAGAATTAGTAGTAGTTCTTTAAATGTTTGGTAAAATTCAGCAGTGAAGCCAATGAGTCCTAGGCTTTTCTTTGTGGAGAGATGGTTGCTGTTACAGTTTTCATATTATTACTTGTTATTGGTAAGTGCAAGTAATAAGTGAGGTAAGTGAGGTTACCATTGGATTTCTTCACAGTCCAATCTTATTAGGTTTTATGTGTCCAGGAATTTATCCATTTCTTCCAGATCTTCCTACTTATTGGCCTATGGTTGCTCATAGTAAGTTCTGATGATCCTTTGAATTTCTGCAGTATTCATTGTAATATCTACTTTTTCATCTCTGATTTTTTAATTTGGTTATTTTTTCTTTATTTCTTAGTCTTGTTAAAAGTGTTTCAATTTTGTTTATCTTTTAAAAAAACAACTTTTAATTTCATGCATCTTTTATATTTTTTGTTTGTTTGTTTCATTTCACTTATTTTTGCTCTGACATTTACTATTTCTTTTATTTTACAATTTTGGCTTTTGTTTGCTTTTTGTTTTCTAGTTTCTAGTTCTTTAAGATGCATCAATATTTACTTGAAATGTTTCTACTTATTTGATGTAGGTGACTGTTGTTATAGACTTTCTTCTTAGTTCTGCTTTCAATGTATCCCATAGGTTTTGGTATGTTGTGTTTCTATTTTATTTGTTTCAAGAAATTTTTCAATTTCTTTCTTAATTTCTTCATTGACCCACTGGTCATTCAGATGCATATTGTTTTATTTTCACTTGTTTGTATAGTTTCCAAAATTCCTCTTGTTATTAATTTCTAGTTTCCCCCCACTGTGTTCAGAGAAGATGCTTGATCTTATTTCAATTTTTTAAAATGATTTTAGAATTGTTTTGTGACCTAGCATACAGTCTGTCCTTGAGAATGATTGATATGATGATATTAAAAAAATGCATACCCTATAGCCATTAGATGAAATGTTTATAAATATCTATTAGATCTATTTGATCTACAGTTCAGGTTAAGTCTAATGTTTCCTTGGTGATTTTCTGCCTGGAAGATTGTCATCCATTGCTAAAAGCGGACATGGTTGTTGAAGTCTCCAGCTAATATTGTACTGTGATCCATCCCTCTCTTTAACTCTAATAATATTTGTTTTCTATATCTGGGTGCTTCAGTGTTGGGTGCATATATATTTACAGTTGTTCTATCTATTCAAGGTATCAGTATTTTACACATCACAATTACAGTGTTATAATAGTCTGTGTTCTTCTGTACTTACTATAACCAGTGGGTTTTGTCTTTTCAGATGACTTCTTATTGCTCACTAACATCCTTTTCTTTCAGATTAAAAAACTCCCTTTATAATTTTTTATAGAACAGGACTGGGGTTGATGGCGTTGATAAAATCCCTCAGCTTTTTTTTTTTTTTTCTATTTTGGCTGGGGAAGTTTTTATTTCTCCTTCATGTTCGAAGGATATTTCTGCTGGATATACTATTCTAGGTTAAATTTTCTTCCCTCAGCACATCAAATACATCATGCCACTCTCTCCTGGCCTGTAAGGTTTCAAGTAAAAAGTCTGCTGATAGACATATTGGAGCTCCAATTTACGTTATTTCTTTCTTTTTCTTCTTTTAGGGTCATTTCTTTATTTTTGAACTTTGGGGTTTGATCATTAAATTTCTTGAGATAGTCTTCTTTGGGTTACATCTTCTTGGTGTTCAATGTTCTTCTTGTATCTCAATATTAATATTGTAGAATTCTCTGTTATTCCTTTGAATAAATGTACTGCCCCAATCTCTCTCCCTAGCTCTTCTTTAAGACCAATAACTTAGATTTGTCCTTTTGAGTCTTTTTCTAGATCTTGTAGTTACGCTTAATTTTTTTAAATTCTTTTTTCTTATGTCTCCTCTGACTATGTAATTTCAAATATCTTGACTTCAAGCTGGCTAATTATTTATTCTGCTTGGTCAATTCTGCTGTTAAGAGACTCTAATGTATTCTTCAGTCTGTCAGTTGCATATCTCAGCTCCAGAATTTCTGCTTGACTATTTTTAATTCTTTCAGTCTCTTTGTTAAATTTATGTGATAAGATTCTAAATTCCTTCTTTGTGTTATCTTGAATTCTACTGAGTTCCCTCAAAACAGCTATTTTGAATTATCTGTATGAAATATCACATGACTCTGTCTCTCCAGCATTGGTCACTGCTGCCTTATTTAGTTCATTTGATAAAATCATGTTTTCCTGGATTGTCTCGATACTTATGGATATTCATTCATGCTTGTGCATTGAGGAGTTGTAAATGTAATCTTTGCAGTCTGGGCTTGTTAGAACCCATTCATGGAAACGCTTTCCAGGTATTCTCAGGGACTTGGGTGTTGTGATCTAAATCTTTAGTCACTGAAGCCATATCTGCTTTAGTGGGCACTTGAAGCCCAGTACCACCATTGCTCTCGTAGACATGTAGATGTACCACCCTGGTGGTCTTCAGTCAGCTCCAGGAAATTCCCCTCGATCACCAGGTAAAGACTCTTGTTCTGCTTGTTCTGTTCCCTTACTTTTCCCCAAACAAACAGAGTCTCTCTGTCTCTGTACTGAGCTGCCTAAATCTATAAGAGGGGTGACATAGTATCCCTGTGGCCACCACTACTGGGACTACACTGGGTAAGACCTGAAGTCAGCCCAGCACTGAGTCTTGCCTAAGGCCTGCAGTGATCACTGCTTGGGCTACTGCCTATTTTCACTCACGGCTCAAAGGGAAAACATAGAAGAAACATACCTGAAAATAATAAAAGCCATATACAAAAAACTCACAGCTAATACCATACTGAATGGGGAAAATTTGTAAGCATTTCTTCTAAGATCTAAAACAATACAAGGATGCCCACTTAGTATTAAGAGATTTATAAGACTTCGACTAGTATATTAGTTTGCTAGGACTGCCATAACAAAGTACCACATATTAGGTGTCTTAAACAACAGAAATTTATTTTCTCATATGTGTGTACCCTAGAAGTCCAAGATCACTGTGTCAGCAGTGTTGGTTTCTTTTGAGGGCAATGAGAAAAGGATCAGTTTTAGGCCTCTCTCCTTAGATTTTAGATGGCCATTAATTCCCTGTGTCTTCATATCATCTGCTCTCTGCATTTTTAGGTATCCAAATTTTCTCTTCTTATAAGAACAGCAGACATATTGGATTAGAGCCCACCCTAGTGACCTTATTTTCACTTAATTACCTCTTTAAAGATTCTATCTTTAAAGATTCCAGGCTGGGCACTGTGGCTCATGCCCGTAATCCCAGCATTTTAAGAGGCTTAGGTAGGAGGATCCCTTGAGCCCAGGAGTTATTTGCAGAGAGTTATGAATGAACCACTGCACTCCAGTCTCTGAGTGACAGAGTAAGATGCTGTCTTTTTTTTTTTTTTTTTTTTTTTTTTTTTTTTTTTGAGAGCGGAGTCTCGCTGTGTCGCCCAGGCTGGAGTGCAGTGGCGCGATCTCGGCTCACTGCAAGCTCCGCCTCCCGGGTTCCCGCCATTCTCCCGCCTCAGCCTCCGAGTAGCTGGGACTACAGGCACCCGCCACCGCGCCCGGCTAGTTTTTTGTATTTTTAGTAGAGACGGGGTTTCACCGTGTTAGCCAGGAGGGTCTCGATCTCCTGACCTCGTGATCCACCCGCCTCGGCCTCCCAAAGTGCTGGGATTACAGCCTTGAGCCACCGCGCCCGGCCAAGATGCTGTCTTAAAAATAAATAAATAAATAACATCTTTGCACTCCAGGCTCTGGGTGACAGAGTAAGATGCTGTCTTAAAAATAAATAAATAAATAAATAAATAAATAAATAAATAAATAACATCTTGAAAGGTTATTTTACCTCCAGACTAAGATGTAAAAATAACACTTCTTGCTTGTCTCATGCATATATAATTATGAAACCTCAGAATCTTTTCTTTTCTGACTTTGGAGGATTGAAGAAGATGCCCTGAGCAGCATCAACACATAAGATTTAATATAGACTGTGACATCTGCATTGGCATTAAATTGCAAAAGAAAAATGAAGGATACCACACCCAAGACAGGGTCATGAAAAATATTTGGCAAGAGGATTCATTAAATAAAGATATTACATGGTGATGCTGCATCCATAAAATGAAATATTAAGCAGTTGTTAAAAATTTTGTCTTCAAAATATAACTTTAGAAAATGTTACTGACAGGTTAAATGAGAAAAGTATGTTCTTAGTCTGAGAAAGGGTGGATTAATAAATAAAATATATTAAATTTGACCATTCACCACTTAGGTCTTGGAAGATTTCCATATTTACTGTTGTCCTGATCCACTGTGTAGGGTACTACTGAAACAAAATCTGCCCTTCAAGGTATGTCTAACTTGTGTCCTAGACCCAGAACAAACTTAGAATTGATTGCTATGCATTGAAGATAGAGCCAACCAAGTTGTATCGAGTTGTATTTAAGCTCTTACTCTTGCTATTTTGTAAAGGAAATTAGCTGCAAGGATGCTGAATTGAAAATGCTATCCTGATTATTCATCCTTTGGGCCTTAAGACTTTTTGATTTTCCCAGGCCACTGAAAGCTAAAGATTATAAATGCTTGATAGCACACACACATAAAAACATTGCTGTTGTATCTATTCATCAACTGATTTTTTTAAAAAGCCACATAGGAGACTGCAACTTAGTGTACAAAGAACAGAAGTTATTGTTGGGTTTTGTGTTGCTTTGAACATTCAAGTCTTGATGACAATACTTATCTTGGAAATGAGGTCAGTTCAAACGATTAATTTTTATAAAAATTCAATATGAGAATCTGGAAGTTTTAAGTGTTCTGTTTGCTAGCATTTGGTTCATTAGCTTTATCTTGAAACTAAACAAATGCACTTCCAATAAATAGTAATCATTTCTAAGCCTGCTGGGGAGTCACTATTTTGATGATGTTCATGTCATGAAGTATGTCATGACATATTTCTAAAGTCAAAGTTGATGGTGAATGATTCTGAAGCTGATTTGCACATCTGTTTTGCCTCCGCATTTCTCTATGTACTCCAGAAACCAATTCAGAGGTTTCAAGTATCATATTTTGGGGACCCTTTATTCTGACTCATGAAAAACTATGATAGGAATGGCTGTTTTCCTTCAAGTCCTAAAACTTACAGAAATCTCATTTCAGAAGTTTATGAGAAATGGCCAGATGATTATTGAAAACCCCCTCAAAAGTCAACATCAGGCACTTAAAAAATTACCAATAGTTCCTATTTCCTAAGATCAGAATAAATACAGAAAAAATTAACAATGGGCAACACAGGATGCTAGCCCGTCAGGTCAGAGTCCCTAGGAAAAAATCACAGCTAGCTCTAGCCCTAAACAAGCAAGACAATTTTCCTGAAAGATACCGGCTAACTATCAGACCTTTAGGATTCTGGCAGATGTAGCTACAAATACTCATCCTGCTATGTGACTTTGAGAAAGTCATTACATTCTTTGAACCACTGTTTTGTTTTCTTTCTGTGTCCTGTATCCATGGGATTATTGTGTGATTAAAATATAAATAGATAATTTAACAAGACAATGTCTATCAAGGCCTCAACATATAACCACGCATAGATTGTGTAAATATATTTGTAAATTTGTACAATAGAAGTTTCCCAAGTGCTTTCTCATTTTATGTGGAGATTTTTATTGCAAAAATAATGCTTGAATTGACTAAGAGACTAAACACTTCTGAATGTTATGAAGATATTGATTATTTTATCCTCTGAATAATTTTCCCAGATGCTGCTTTGCTTAAGAAGAGCTAGAAATTATAAGATGTCTCGACAAATAAAAATGAAAGCTAGAGTTCCATTACTATGCCATTGTGTTGATTGACTTAAGGAATAAATATTTTGAAAACCTTTAATAATGACAGCAATAATAACAATAGTATTAGTAAATATCTATATAGTTATTATAATGCTCCAGGCACTATTTTAAGTGATTTTCCCACATTCCACTCTTGTTTAATCTTGACTAAAAAATAGTCATTCTAACTTTATTGATAAGGAAACTGAGGAACAAGGATCAAGGCATTGTGACCAAGATCCTAACCCCAGTAGGTGCTAGAACTGAGTCTTGAACCCAGTTAGTCTGATTCCAGTGCCGATGAGCCTGACAACTTCACCGTTTTTCCCGTAAGTATTTCCACTTGCCAGAAACTTTGACAATATTTTTTCATTTATCTTAGAGCACTGATGCTCAGATAGAATCCCATATCACAATTTTGTGAGTGCAGTGAGACAGATGTTTAATGATTTACACTAAGAAGGACAGATACAGCTTTTTTTTTTTTTTTTTTTTTTTTAGATACAGCATTTTTACCTAATATTCCAAGTCCTGTGTTTTATGCAGCAGTTTTCATTATTACATTGAACTTTTTAAAAAACTTTTAACTGTCACATTTCGGATAATTTTTAAACTGGTGAAAGTATTCCATTTCCTTTGCTCCAGTTAATTTGCCAGGCTGAGGCCATAAATGTAACCTGAAAGCAACTCAGCTAGTTATAACAGCAGAAGCAATGTACAAACAACAGAATGAACCATGGTTCTGACTGAAGGTTCTGATTTATAGTCACTGAAATAGAATTGCACTATTTGAGAGATTGCCTGTTTTCATTTGTGTGGTATCTGGATATTCCTGTATAATATCTAAGTCAAACAATGGCTAATAAAATATATCGATAAGTGAGGACTCCAAATGGAAGGTATAAATTGTCAAGAATGGCAGGGAAAAAAATAAAATGCACCGAGTCCACAGTTTTCCACTTTCAGGACAAAACATGTTTCCCCATAAAGAGAAATGAGCATGAGGTTGTAACTATAAAGGGCTGCGATTGATTTCCTGGGTGACTAGGAGCAATCAGTCTCTTCCTTTTGAATCACACCTCATATGTCACACCTCAAAGAGCTACTTAATGCCAGCTAATGTCTGCACCCAGAAGGAATAAATAATGAATTCATGGATTGCCTTTCTTTCTACACTTCATTTAAGAAGGCTAATTGTTTAGAGAATAGACGTTCCTTGGCTCATTGGCTTAATAATACAGGAAACTCTTTTGGAATTTCACTCTAATAAGCCAAACTCAACCTAAATGAACAATCCTTCCTTAGCTCGCACTTGTGATAAAAGCAGATAACGTTACTGGTTATTAAAATGTAAACAGGTAATGAATGAATTCACTAACTGTTCTTCCCTGCTGGGGCATTTAGCCTTTGTGTAGCCTTGAGCTCTAAACTATATAGAAAATAAATCCTCATTAAGTTGAAGCAAAAGGAGATCACAAATAAAACATTTGTTCACCAAAATCTGTCTTCTACTTCAAAGGAACCCAACCATAAGAATGACTCCATATCACTTATGAGGAATGTCACTGATATTTTATGATTTTACTTTCTTTAATTGATATGCACGGACTCAAGGTCATCCTACAGTAACATCAATCTCTTGCATTTGCCTCCTGAAATGCAAATTCAGAGTACGAGAGAAAGGGTTGAAGTTACAGCTTATATACCCAAAATTGCTTATAATCCGAGGTATATTAAGGGAATACGTTTTATTTGTGAATATCATTAATCTTGTCTTTCTAGAAATAAAATAGTTTGAGAATCACTGATTTAGTTGATTAATATTTTAGGTCTGAGTTAAAGAATCTATCAATTCTCATGGTCGAAAGTATATATAAGCAGAACAACAACAAAAAATAACAAACATATTCCCAATCCTCATCCTCTGAGATTTATATTGTAAGGTAAGCAATATTATCACAGACTAATAAATAATGCACTCATGTATAATAAAAGTATAATGATAAGATCATGCTATTAATAACAACTATAATTTCTGGAGCATTTGATATAACCTGATGCTGCATTTGGTTTCCTGCATTCATGATCTCTCTCGGTTCTCCCAACAACCCTTGAGGATGAGGTTATTACCCCCATTTTAGAGAAGAAATATGAGGCTCAGAAAAGTTACATAACTTACTTCAGCAGCCAATAAATAGTGACAGCAGGATTTAAACCCAGGATTTACTCTAAATTGCACATGTATGTTTTTCTCAGGTACCATTAAATTATGTCAACACCAACTACAAATCAAATTTATGTCTGATTTTTAGATAAGAGTAAAGATGAGTGACACTTAGGCAGAGAAACTGGAAAAGGTTGAGCAGGGTAGTATGGCAGTTAGAATGTTCATATGATTCCCAATGACTCATGCCCTTGCCTCTTTCCCTCCCCTTGAGTGTGGGTGGGAACTGTGAAAATGATAAGATATTTCACTTCGTATGGCAAAGGTGAAGGGACTTTTCAGGTATAATTAAGCTCTCTAATCAGTTAACGTTGGGTTAATCAAAAGGAGATTCTCCTGGGTTTTGAAGGTGAGCCCTTCAATAAAAAAACATACTCATGACTTCTTAAAGCACTGTTACAGAATACAACCATTCTAACTCTTGTTAAAATGGTAAGGAATACCTCATTCAGGAAAACTGTTGTAACAGGAGAGAGAGCCTGAGTGT
The DNA here is from genome assembly GCF_007565055.1 of Rhinopithecus roxellana. Taxonomy (NCBI): domain Eukaryota; kingdom Metazoa; phylum Chordata; class Mammalia; order Primates; family Cercopithecidae; genus Rhinopithecus; species Rhinopithecus roxellana. Next base: position 124,235,573 of record NC_044550.1, on the reverse strand, counting down.
AACTCTTGAGTACGACAAAGACAACTGGAGATTTATGCCAGTGAGCAGAGGGAGTGAGTCAGTGGGTAGAAAATTACTAAGAGAAGACATCAAGAATAGGTGAATTCTTGCTAACTGGCCTAAGGGTATTTTTGCTAAAGGCAGGTCAAAGATTGAGACATCACAGATGGGGGATGAAGAACTTAATCAGATACCAATGGTAGAAGATTCTCTCTAAACTGACCTGGTAAGATTCTTGCTAAAACTAGACTCGGCAATGACAAACACAGAAGCCAAAGGTCAAGGTAGAGTGGAGAACAGAGCTCACAGGAGCTTGAGCAAAGTTTGGTCAAGGAGAGAGTTGTTTTCAGCACAGAAATGCTCTCTTGTGGACCTTGCAGGAGTGAGCTGCCAGGTTGTGAGACATAATATTGAAGGAGCTCCTACTAAAGACCTCAAGTGTCTCTAAGAGTAGTGAGTGGTCCTTGGCCTACAGCAAGCAAGACACCAAAACTTACTGATGTGTTTCTAAATCATTCAGAATGATTTTCTAGGGGAAGAGGAATTCAGAAATCAACACTACATGATGTTCCGAGATATGGTAAATAGAGGCAATTTATAAATTGGCATTTGGAGAATGTTACCTGTTAAGTGACGTTCAACATAGTATCTAAATGCTAAAATTTTAAAATAGCATTAACAAAAGAAAAAAAGTGAGTTTAATTATCTAGTTAAAAATAGTAACTATTAATAGCATATACAAAAACATAATCTCTCTCTTTGAAAACCTGAGTATAGAGTGAGTATATGAAAAATTTGGTTTAAAATACAAGTCTGTCTACATTCAATATTTTGTTGCTTTTATTTTATTTGACGTGACAAATATACAGACACCTTGATGAGACTTTCATATAGAAAATAACACCTCATTGTGAGCAAAAATGTACATCTTACACCTGAGGCCAGGAGGTTGAGACCAGCCTGGGCAACACAGTGAGACCACATCTCTACAACATTTTTTGTTTGTTTGTTTTGTTTTTAATTAACCAGGTATGCTAACACATGGCTGTAGATGAGCTACCTGGGAGGTTGAGGTAGGAGGATCCCTTGAGCCCAGGAGTTCAACATTGCAGTGAGCTATGATTGTACCACTGCACTCCAGCCTAGGTGACAGAGAGAGTCACTGTCAAAAAATTAAATAAATACATAAATAAATCTTAAAAGGTTATTTCACTCTTAGACTGAAATGCAAAAATAACACTTCTTGCTTGTCTCACGTGTATGTATTTCTGAAGCTTCATGATCTCTGATTTCCAGAGGCTTGAAAAAGTTTCCCTGAGCAACATTAAAGTTTAGGATTATCACAGACTATGACGTCTGCATTGGTATTAAATTGCAGAGACAAATAGGACACCAGACCCAAGCCAGGGTCATGGAAAATATGTTTCAAGAGGATTCATTAAATGAAGACATTGCATGATAATGTTGCAACCATAAAATAAAATATTATGGAGCTATTACCAGTTTTGTCTTCAAAATATTCAATGACTTTAAAAAACATTACAGTAGGTTAAATAGAAATGCATGATCTTACTTTGAGGGCTGTTTGTTAAAAAAATACAGAACAATTTTAATTTTGCTCTATAAAAAAAAAATAGTAACATGTTGGCAGCTATTAGCTCTGGATAGTAGGAGTATGTGTAATCTTAATGCTAATATATTATTTGTACTTACATATTTATGTATTTTGATTGTTCAGTAGTATGCAAATTTTAAGTGAATTTTATTACTTTTAGAATCAGAAAACAATAAAGCTGGGGAAATCGAGCTTTATTAGCAAAGTACTAAAATTTAAAATGACTTAGGTGATCTATATAAAATGAACAAAATTCAATCATTGAGTCATTTCCGGCTTCCAGATGCCCTAATTCTAAGTTCACATAGGGACATGTGCAAAGAGAAGAACTTTCTTTGGCATTTAGCCCATGTCTATAGTTCACAATGTATCATAAATGAAACATTACTCCATTTCCTTAGCTATAAAAAGTAGTAGCCAAATCAGATGGGCTTTATACTCTTTTCCAGCTATAATGTTCTATAATTTCATATTCTGTGATTCACTGGTATGGAGCTCTTGCAGATTTTCAGGTTTTGACAGTGTTTAGAAATTTCATTTTGTTTAAAAAAGTGCAAGCTCAAAACATGCAGCCTTAGAGTCTATTATATAATGAAGAAGCTGGAAAGCAAGCAGAGAGACAGTCCAGCATGGCATTTTGGAGGCCATGGGCACTGGGGACAGATGACCTCCAGCTGAATCATATCACTACCAATTACTAGGTGTGTGACTTAGGGCAAGTTACTTAACCTCTCTGTGCTTCAATTTTCTCATCGAGGGATAATAATACCAAATGCTGAACTCATTGGTTTGGTGTGAAGATTAAGTTAATTAATACACGTAAAGCACTTAGAACAATGTCTGGCATAGGTTCAATAAATATTAGCTATTATTATTTTCCTCACCTGCTTAAGTAGAAAGAATAAAATGAGTACAATGAAAAACTCAGCCCATAGGGATTAAAGCAATTTATTCTGCATTAGAAAAGGCCAGGCAGGGCCATCTAAAATTTCTCAGTCATAGCAACCTTATTAACTTGCATGATTGCCTCCCCTCTAAAACCTGGTATTTTACCTTTAGAAAAGTATAGAGGAAGAATTATGTAGGCACATTGCTAAAGATATTAAAAATAACTCTGAGATGCTAGCTGGCAACAGAAAGATTATGCACATAACTTGGTTTGCCAATTCCATTCTTTATCCTTCTTTCAAGGCCACATTCAAATGACATTTTCTCTGTGAATTTTCTGTTCATCAACAATAAAGTGGTCCCCATTCTACCTGAGGTAGCCTTTTGTGTTAGCACACATGACACTTTACATAGAATCTCACTTCCCAGAAAGTGTAAATGCTGTATATTCTCCAAAAATGTATTAGCAATTTATATATAATAAATAAAGAGCATAGATATAATAATGTACATATATGTACATTACATTTATATGTATATTACATATATATGTATGTATTATTTATTTATTTATTCATTGAGCTCTTACTACGTGCAAGACACTCTAACTGGTGCACCTTGAAGTATTAATAGAACTTGGTGTCTGTGCATTAGGAAATGTATGTATGAAAGATAACAAATGTTAAGCACTACATATATATGTAATAAAACATATGTAATGAAGAATTCATTAAGTTATGAGTTCTTACATATTTATAATGTGTACATATTACATACACGCATATATACACATTATGTATATATGTAATAAGAACCCATTACATATATATGCAATGAAGAACTCATATATAATGAATGAGCATGTATGGTAGTTATTGAATAGCATATATGGTAGCTATTGACCAGCATATATGGTAGCTATTTGATAATACTAGCTTGAACAGCATATATGGTAACTATTTTATTTAATTTCAGAGAAGAAACTTTAGATTACATGTGAACCTCAAATGCCGGTATGAGTCCAGACACTTTTGATTTATAATTAATTGAATAAATATCAAAAATGCTTAGCACATTAAATATGAGGACTCCTGACCTATTCAGATGCTAATGTCTTATTGAAGTCCCCTGTCCCTAGCCTTAGAAAAACAGGGCTTATGGAAAGTCATTAATGCCAGCCCCAGGAGGTTGAACTTTAAGAACCAGTGCAAACACCAGGAAGGCAAGATCTATTTAAGCAGAGAGGATGCACAGAATGGAGAACGGAAAATATAAATATAAATGTGCTATTCTTCCTTCCTCTCCCCTCTCCTCCCACAGCTGTATCTTTTGGGATGTTAGAAGCAATAAAGAGGTTCTTTCTCAGCAAAATGAGTTCACTGTCAAGTTTGAGAAGAAAAGTAAGAAGCAAACTGATAGTGTAACCATAATAGTTTAAAATAATATTTCTAGTGCAAAAAGCCTTCACACTCTAGACAGGACCTGTGCTCCTCTAGGTCAAACTTAATTTTAATTGTTGCATGTTACATAAGACACCTATGTATTAATTTTCACAGAAGATGCATTTATGGGTAAGAAACCCAGAAACCTAAGGGTAGAAGAAAGAAGGTAACAATAGGAGATAACCAGATAATTTATTATAATGGAAGTTTGAAGCAACATGTCCAAGAACATAGAGGGCAATTTTTGTACTTTTTAATAATTTCTTTCCTGTCTTTATCTTTTCCTTCTGGTGAAGAAAGATCTTAATGGTGGGGATATTTAAATTATAGGATCAGGACTTAAAAGCAGAGTAGATTCCACACTGATACAGTAAGTAAAAATAATGTATGTATTACTATATATTCAAGTGTAGGTATGAAATTATAGTGAATCTAGAATAATGCTTCTAATTCTACTAAAAGCCACTCCTCTCTTACTACCTTGATAGCAGTTTCAATACTCAGAAGATGGAGGGATTTGTTCCAGATTTCAGAGATCTCACTTATTTACGCCTTCTCCTCTATGGTGCTTAACTAATTTAATACATAGCACATAAATGGACATGAAAATTAAATGTAGCTTTGTTACCTTAAAATGTGATAGAGATGTAGTTAAAGCCTAGATCCAAAGTGGAAGTATCTATACCTTTCCTTCCAAAAATGCCCCTAGATTAGACTCTGAGGCCTGTCTGGGAGAAGGTTGAGCTTGCAGAGCAAACTCTGAACATGTACATAGCCAGCTGAGCGCAAGGTTAAGCCTCTTTCATGCTCCAAGTACAAGTTATGGAATACAAGAAGAGGAAAGTGACAAACCAACACTGCTTTTTAAAGCAATTATTCACTTTAACATGTCTCACAGCACCAGTGGGGTGAGAGATCACTCTTCCTGTGAGAAGAAATGAATGTGAGGAGTTCAGAAAGAGGCTCCAAATACTTGATTACTGTTTCCTCTGGGCGTGGAATCGTAATTCTTAAGCAAATATGAGGATAAGGCATGAAAAGCCCCTCCTCTAAAAAACAGGTGATAGGAATTGCTACTTGCAACTCTAAGCTGACCATAAGGCAAATGACTAAAGTAGGCCCATAAAAGACAAGCACTTTTTACTCAAGCCTATTATTGCTTTACCAGCACAGTTTTGGGCATAGAATATTGACATAATGTGGGGGAAGCATGGAGATAAATAATATAAAAACTATTAACTATAATTTCATAATAGGAAAACAGGAAACTCAGAGAGTAAGTAGAGATCTCTCCACCCATTTAAGAATTTTAAAATAAAATTTATTAATTTTGAAAATAATAAAAATTAGTAAACTAGTGTCAAAGTAAAAATTTTACCAAAGTTAAACAGGCAAGGAAGACTTTATTCATGGCTATTGCAATAGGGAAGAAGGCCAGAACCCAGTCTGAACCCAACTCACCTAAAACAAAAAGCTACACAAAGTTTTAAAAGCAGGTGTTGGGGTAAGGAATCAGGGATTGAAGACCATCTCTGTTTATTAATTGCCTTTATCCAACTATATGAGGTGGTTTTAGTACTTGGAGAAGGCTTCATCAGAAGTTAACGACTAACACTCCCACAGAAACTGGGCAATAGGCTATCTTCATTGATTACACTTCAAAGAGATAGCTTCTAGGTCCTTGAGAAAGACATTTCTGGGTTGAAATATTGTCAAAGGGCTTTCCAAAAGATTTACATCTCAAACAGGCAGAGAAAAGATTCACAAATACAAATTTTCTATAGTTAATGCTCTAGGAAAAGGGTGGTCATGGCCTAGAGTGAGGAAAAAACCTTTCTAAAGTTTAATAAAGCTGAGGGCAATGTTAAGGTTCATCTTGGCGAATATCATACACAAAATTAAAGGAGATAGAAGACACTTAAAAATTTGATTGAACAAATGCTAATAATCTAAATTAAGCATAAAAAATGTTGGCTGAAGGGTAATTGTGACTGCTTGGTGAGCTTTTCTGATGAGCACAGGTGTACAGAGAACTTATGCATAAAGAAGTTGAGGCTGCGTATGGTGGTCAATGGCTGTAATCCCAACACTTTGGGAGGCCAAGGCAGGTGGATCATTTCAGGTGAGGAGTTTGAGACCATCCTGGCCAACAAAGGGAAACCCTGTCTCTACTAAAAATACGAAAATTAGCTGGGAGTGGTGACATGTGCCTGTGATGGTCCCAGCTACTCGGGAGGCTGAGGCATGGGAATTGCTTGAACTGGGGAGGCAGAGACTGCAGTGAGTTGAGATCCTCCCACTGCATCCAACGAGACTCCATTTCAAAAAAAAGAAAAAAAGAAGTTGAGATATACAGCCAAGGCTGACTGACATGAAAAGAATAATACCATAAAATAATCTCAGAGATATGAAAACCAACAACAAGCCAATGATTCAGAGAGCCTTGACTCAGCACTCGCTTTTTTGGCCCTTACATTTTGTGATGACTGAGAAGAAGACTCAAGGTCTGTTTTTTAAAAATAAGATAGTTTATTATAGCTTATTATTATGAAAAAAAGCAAGAGGACAACTGTTTGAATTGAGTACTATACCATTAACAGAAAGAAAGCAGTCCAGGCTAACCACAGAATTCTTAACTAAAGAGATTCATGTTAAAACAGAAAATGCTAAAGCAAACATCATTAAAAAGAAATTAAGCCTCAATAAGAAAGATTATAGTAAGAGTACTCAGCCATTTAAAATTAATTTGAGTCCAGGTCCAGATCTCTAGAAAGGATTTTAAAGATCAACTGTTCAACATATCCAGGAGGACTAGAGTACTTGCAGAAAAGATTGCAAAAGCTATGTTAATAATCTTTGAGAAACTGTAATAAAATAAGGGGTATGTTGAAAGGTTTTTTTTCTTTTAATTTAGAGTGCAAAGTGAAATTTTTCTTTAAAATCTTCTTAGCCAGACACATATTTACTATATGGCTCATGTCCAGCCTTGACATTTATTTTAGTTGGTAGTTATAAAGACTACCCATATATAAAGAGAATTAACTTCTTTTTTTTTTAATTTAAGATTTACAATGGTGCCAAATACCAGACTATTTTGAAAACAGAGAGATGAGCCACAGATATTATTTGTCCTTCTCATAGACAATAGTCTTACGACTTCACAAAGTGAAAATTTATTCCACATTGATGTCTCTTCTTTTTTTTTAAATCATTTCCAATATTGATATGACCTTTGATTCTCTAAGATGCCAAACTTTTGATTTTGACAGATCTTGCTTACCTCCTTCAAACAAATTACAATTTTGTATCACCAGCACTCCCAACAAGCTCCTACTGCACTCACCTTCTCCAAGGGAGAGGGTCACTTGTGGGACGGTCAGGAAACATTTCCTCATGGAGATGTGGGCCTTTCTGCACATTAGTGCTAGGACAAAAAAAAAAAAAAAAGACAGAATATGGTCTTCTGGAAATTTTTTTCATATATATAATATATGCATGCACTATATATTATATAGTATATGATCTACCAAAACTAGGTTAAACAATCACTTCTATATGAGTTTAAAAAATTAAAAATTATTGTAATAAAAGATTACTACATTCTATTTTTACTTATTGAAAACCCTCTAGTTTTACTTGTAATACAGAATAAACCACATCCCAATATTTGTTATCATCTTCATGTTACTCATACATTTTACATCTCAAGAGAGTTAAAATATACCCTCAAGAAACATACTGGTATTAGTAATTTATATTTGATTATAAACTTAATTTCTTGCCTCCTCCAGATTGATTCATCTATACTGTGTTCTTTAGTTTGGGTTTTTTTTCCATTCTCTAACACTATGGGATAGTTTAGGTATTACAATATGGATACTTAAAGTGTTAGTTTGTTTACTTATAATTATTAAGTCAGTTAGGCAATTCCATCAGGTCTGCATGTCTCAAATTCTCAAAAACTTAGACTCTGTAAAATTCCACTGATTCAGCCCAAAGCCATCCAAGAATTATCTTATTCTTTATTCACCAAAATAATAATAATAATAATCCTTTAGTGCAAATTTTCCCATGTTTTCTGTTAAATTAATGGATACATACTTGTTTAGCACAGTATTCTTAGCCTGTGAGTAGAGTCACTGCAAGTGCAATAATGGGTGGTTCAGGCTCAGTGAGACACGCTCTTTCATTTGCTCTTTGTTCTTGGCTCATTTCACTCTTGTAATCACAAAAATGCAGGCATTCTGCAGTTTTCTCCTTTTTTATCCTGCCCTGATTTTCCATAAGGTTGTAATCTGGGTATGCTCCCCTAAATTCACTGATGCAACACTTCCTATTTCTACTAGCTAAACTTGATATACTGCTTCATCCAAGTCAATAAATTTCTGTTCCAATCTGTTCTGCTGAACTAAATTTACTCATCTGGTGTTAAAGGTATTTCAGACAACAGGAAACAGTAAGACATATATTTAGGGAAGATAGACCTTCTTAAAGTCCTTGAAAAAGCGTTACTTTGACACCAGACTTCCTTGTACATAGCAAAAGGAAAGGAAATCTATGGTATTTTCACAAATCCCTTGCCTTCACTCTTTCTTCCTTCCATTGCTTTAGGTAAAGTCTCGCCTTTCCTCACATGGTTTACTGCCACAAACTCTTGTTTTTGTAATTTTTCCTCCCAACTCTGCTGGAGCTCCATCTCCAGATTCTTACTAGTTCTTGTTACCACCTTTTTGTTTCTCTTTCCATTTTCCCTGAAGGGCTGCTGGTCTTCCCAGACATCTGCAAACCACAAAGAGAAGATGGAATACAAAAGGCATGGTCTGGAGGAAGGGAGAAAGGAGGGACCACAGAAAGTCCAGGAACCACAACCTCTTATCTGGCCTCACCACCTTCAATATTCACGTCCCAAATTTAACCATCACAATGATGCTTGTCTAACATTTAGAACTGATCTTGCCACTTTGACTTACCTGCTTAACATTTTAAAGGCTTCCTGTGACACACAAGTCACCTCATGACCTGTCCTTCATGTCCCCAGGCTCTACCTCCTATTATTTCTGCACTTATCCTATGAAAAGTCAAGCAAACACATACCTTTTAGAACACACCTACCATTCTCCATGTGCCTCCTTGCCTTTGGTATTCAGTTCTTCTCTCGAGTACTTGTTATTCTTCTTCTCCTGCTGGCTGATTCTTATGGCTCTCCAAAACTTAAGTTCAGAGATTATCTTTCTGAAGAAGCCTTTATGCCCCCTCTTACCTTTCTGCCGGGCTGTGACTCTGTAACAGCCTATGAGTCTCTCCATAAGAGCACTTGCCATATAAGAGAAGACGTTTTGGTCTATGTCTGTGTTTTTTCCACTAGGCTATTAGTCCCTTGAAGTTAAGGGCTATGTTTTTCTCTTTAATGTACACAAAGCATTTCTCAGTGTAAGTGTTATTAAGTTAAAACCTGGAGTGGAAAATTTTCTCTTTATGTAAAATGTTCTCTCTCTCTCTGTGTTTTTTGTTTTGTTTTGTTTTGCTTTGTTTTGAGTCTGTCACCCAAGCTGGAATGCAGTGGCATGATCATGGCTCACTGCCTCAACCTCCCTGGGTTCAGATGATCCTCCCACCTCAGCCTCCTGAGTAGCTGGGACAACAGGCACATGGAAACATGCCTGGCTAGTTTTTGTATGTTTTGTAGAGATGGTGTTTTGTCATGTTGCCCAGGCTGGTCTCAAATTCCTGGGCTCATGTGATTTGTCTTCCCTTGGCCTCTCAAAGTGCTGATATTACAGGTAAGCCACTGTGCCCAGCCCCCAGTGAAATGTTCTTAACTTTGTAAAACAGTTAGTGTTCACGGCCCCAAACCAATACATGTTTGTAAGACTCCAAATCAAAGTTCTACATTCCCATTAGGTGAGTGCTATTTTCCTTTGTTCACACAGTACCAATGTGTGGTACAAAGAAGGCACTCAAATGTGTGCTGAATAAATGAAAGAATGAGTTAATAGATGAATTCATGAATGGATGAATGAACACTTTTGCCCTAAAATTAATTAGTTATAATCTATTTTGGTTGTCAACAAATTCTAAGTGATTTAGTTGTTTTCCCTCAAATATTTCCAATTACTTTGAAGCAAGTCACTTCAGACAATTGCTAAGTGACAACTGTGTAAATGATGCTGATATCATTAATACAGATATTTCAATTATTTTAATTTCATAGGCAGATAATTTTTTAATTGATATAGGTTTTTTGTTAACTTTAAAGCTTAGTATATGTATACTCACAACTGCAATAGATAGAAATGACTTTTCTTTCCCATAACAAATACTGTACTACTTCAGTTCCAGCTATTATTAAAATATGGCCATTCCACAAAGCATGGCATATGCCAACATGTGTTTCTAGAAGGGTAATTATGGTTGAAAATGGATTACAAATTCTAACAGATTAGTCCCTAAGATTTGAGAATAGGTGTTGTTTTGGCAGAATGGACATAATACATTATAAAATAGGCTTTTATCAATACTTTAGAGTTTCAAATCATGTCCTTCTGGCTGCATAAAAAAGTAGCTTTTGTATGTACAAAAATAGTAGTTTTCTAGTCAGCAGAGAATTATTACTCTACCATAGTAAAAGTGAAGTTATACATTGAATATTGTTACAAAAAATAATTTCTATGAAAGTTGTGAATATACATAGGCTGTCTTCGAGCTTAACAGAAGACATAGAAGACTATAGAAACTTAGTCATTATCTGATTTAAAAATCTATAGATACACACACACACACACACACACACATATATATATACATGAACCTTGGAAATACAAATTTACCTCTCCTTAACTGTTTTAAAACACACACACACAAATACATTGATAGTTTTAATAAAGAAATATTCCTAATAGATTCTCTGGAAAACACATTATATAAATAATTAATCCCTACTCTCCACCCCTGAACACTGTGAGCTTCTACAGTAATTTATTTTTTACTATACCCTATACTTTAGCCCTTTTTGCTCAATTATCTCACCTCTCAGCACTGCCCCTCCCCCAGCACCTCATCCCTAAAGCTCGAAACCCTAGCATGGAAGTAAATTACAAAGAAAGAGCATGGGATTTAGTCAGAAGATAGGTTTCTGTCTTTTATTACCTGTCTGATTTTTGAGCTGGCTACTTAGCATCTCTGAGTCTGTTCCTTCATCTGTAGATTGGGGATAAAAGTAACTAAACATTAGAAATACAGAAAAGTTTAGTTTTGTCCAAATAACCAAACTGTGTCTCACATATTAGGTTTTAACAGGAAAATTTACAAGTTTGCTCCTTGTCTCTAATATTTAACATTAAAAGCTGGACAACAGTCCATTATCAAGATACATTCAGGTTGGCTTAGTGATTCTCTTCTTAAACTTAGACTACTTACCTACTTTTTTTTTTTTTTTTTTTTTTTATCACAAGAGAGAGAGAGAAAAATTGGTGTTAGGGTTCTCCAGATAAACAAAACCAATAGTATATTGGTCCCATGATCTGCTGTCTACCGGAGATCCAGAAAAGCCAGTACTGTAATTTCAATTGAAGTCTGAATACCTGAGAGCCAGGAGAGCCCATGGTATTAATCTCAGTTCTTGGCAGCAGCAGTAGATCAACGTCCTAGCCCAAATAGGCAGGCAGGAAGCAAAATGGGCAAATTCTTTCTTCCTCTGCCTTTTTGTTGCGTTCAGGCATTTAACGGATTGGAGGATGTCCCTCTACACTGAAGAGGGAAATTTACCTTAATGAGTCTACAGATCAAATGCAAATCTCATCCTGAAACATTCTCATAAACACACTCAAAAATAATGTTCCATCTTAGCACTCAGTGGCACAGTCATAAAATTAACCATCACAGGTATCTAGACTCCATATGTTTTTAATTAGCTGATTATTTTTGCTTTCTAACTTGGTCATTCTTGTATGTTCCTGGTCTCAGTTAATAAGACATGACCATCTACCATGTTACACAATATATGAATTCAAAAGTCATCCTGGATTTCTTCCTCCTTTTCACCTTCACTTCAGTGTTTCACAAGAACCTTAATGCAATGTGCTCAAAATTTATCTGTCACCCTTCTTCCAAAATCTGTCTTTCCACTATTCCTTATTTTGATGATCATTTATCCAGTCATATTGGTCAGAAACTGACAATTATTTAGGATTCTCTTTATATATATATCTATTTGAGAGGTGGTATATATATGTATATATATGTATATATATGTATATGTGTATATATATGTGTATATATATACACATACACACACAACAGCACATATATATGTAGATAGATAAATACATAGGTAGATGATAGATTGAGCAATCCTCTGGCTATTATATATATAATATAGTGTATATATCCTTTGCCTCTCTAATAGCCATTCCCTCTTTTCTTGCCCTATTTTCAGCCTTTCCCAATTCTTCTCAATGGAACTCTCCCAACAGACTACACCAATATAATTCCCACTGTGTTGTCAGAGTGATCTTCTTAGGCACTATCTGCTTTAAGAGAAAAATAATTTCTATTTACAAAAGTTGTGAATATACATATGCCAAGTGTTCAAGCTTAATGAAAAACCTATATAAACATATACGTTATCTGATTAAGGAATGTATGCACTTACAAACATATATATTATGTATATATACTCTAGCATATACTCAATTGCTCCGTATTGCTCACAAGTCAAAATGTATGCTTCTTCATAAGGTGCTTCCAGATCACGTTCACTTCCGCCTTCCTAAAATTCCCCATATTTGAATCACATGTCATTAGGTTACTACCTACTACCTTTTTTGGAGCTTTTACAGATTTTAAAAGATCATTAAGATTTTTTCTCATTTGTTAAATATTTAAACTTTTAGCTCCAGGCTATTTTCTCAGTATAATGTCTGTCCTTGCTCTTGATAATTGCAACATTCTTGTAGATGACATTTTTGATATCTAGGCTCATTAGTTCATAGTGTATCAACTACACTTCTATTCTATCCTCTTTTTAGTGATTGCCCTAGAATTTGTTATATACATGCACAATTAATTCAAATCTACACTCTCAATAACAGTATTCACAGGTAGTGCATATACCTTATAATATAATTTGACTCTGTGTCCCCACCCAAATCTCATCTTGTAGCTCCCATAATTCCCGTATGTTGTGGGAAGGACCCAGTGGGAGATAATTGAATCTTGGGGGAGGTCTTTCCCGTGCTGTTCTCATGATAGTGAATGGGTCTCATGAGATCTGACAGTTTTAAAAATGGGAGTTTCTCTGCACAAGCTCTCTTTTTGCCTGCTGCCATTCACATAAGATGTGATTTGCTCCTTCTTGCTTTCTGCTATGATTGTGAGGCCTCCCCAGTCATGTGGAACTATAAGCCCCATAGACCTCTTTCTTTGGTAAATTGTGCAGTCTTGGGTATGTCTTTATCAGCAGCATAAAAATGGACTAATACACCTTATAATAATAAAATATTCCTAATCACTCTCTTCATCCTTTTGTATCATTTTTATAATTCATTTCATTTATATATATGCTATATTCCTTAAATATATTGTACTGAATAAACCATTATCTTGAACAACCATGTTGTTGAACCATTATATTTGAACAAAGCAGTTCAAAATTGTTAAGCAAACTGTTGTCTGTTAGATCAATTAAAAATAAGGAAAAAAGTGTTAATTTCGTCTTCACTGATTTCTTCTCTAATGCTCTTTCTTTATATAGAGCTGAGCTTCTGATTTAAATCATTTTTTTTCTCAAAATAATCACTTCTAATATTTCTTGCAAGGCAGGTCTACTGGCAAGAAAACTCCTCAATTTTTGATTGTCCAAGAAAGCCTTTATTTCACCTTCACTTTTGAAGGATAATTTCACAAGACACAGAATTCTACATTGGTAGTTTTTTTGTTTGTTTGTTTGTTTGTTTGTTTGTTTGTTTCTCAATCCTTTAAATATTTTACTTCACTCTCTTCTTGTTTGTATGGTTTCTGAAGAGAAGTCTGGTAATTCTTATTTTTATATAGGTACGGTGATTTTTCCCTCTGGCTTTTCTCAGGATTATTTTTGTCTTAGATTTCCTACCGTTTGAGTATATTATATGCTTAGGTGAAGTTTTGTTTGTTTGTTTTATTTTTGTTTTGTTTTTGGCATTCTCTTGCTTGTTATTCTCTGTGCTTTCCAGGTTTGTGATTTGGTCTCTAAAATTTATATTTTAGGAAACTCAGTCATTATTGCTTCAATCGTTCATTCTGATCCATGGTGCCTCTCTCTTTATTCCCTTTCTTGTATCACATTATGCATGTTACATCATTTGTACTTGTCCCACAGTTCTTGAGTATTGTTTCTTTTTTTCCAGTCTATTTTTTTCTTTGCTTTTCAGTTTGGGGGATCTCTATTGTCATATCCTCAAGCTCAGAGATTCTTTCCTCAGTCTACTAATGAGCCTATCAAAGGCATTCCTTATTCCTGTTTGTGTTTCTGAGCTCTAGGATGTTTTCTTCATCCTTTCTTAGAATTTCCATCTACTGGCTTGCACTGACCATCTGTTCTTGTATGCTATCTTATCCATTAAAGCCCTCAGCATATTAATCATAGTTGTTTTAAGTTCATGGTCTGCCATATCTGACTCTGGTTCTAATACTTGCTCCTTCTCTTCAAATTGTGCATTTTGCCTCTTAACATACCTTGTAACTTTTTGTGGAAGGCCAGCCATGATGTACCAGTAAAAGAGACTGCAGTTAAGTAGACCTTTAATAATGCAGTGATACATGCACACATATGTTTACTGTGGCACTGTTCACAATAGCAAAGACTTGGAACCAACCCAAATGTCCATCAGTGATAGACTGGATAAAGAAAATGTGGCACAAATACACCATGGAATACTACACAGCCATAAAAAAGAATGAGTTCCTGTCCTTTGCACAGGCATGGATGAAGCTGGAAACCATCATTCTCAGCAAACTAACACAAGAACAGAAATCCAAACACTGCATGTTCTCACTCATAAGTGGGAGCTGAACAATGAGAACACATGGACACAGGGGCAGGGGGGCATCACACACCAGGACCTGTTGGGGCATGGGGGCTGGGGAGGGATAACATTAGGATAAATACCTAATGTAGATGACGGGTTGATGGGTGTAGCAAACCACCATGACACGTGTATAACTATGTAACAAACCTGCACATTCCGCACATGTACTCCAGAATTAAAATATAATTTAAAAAATAATGTAGCGATAAAGTATGGGTTAAGGTGAAACATTCTATTATCCTATGATTAGGTCTCAGCCTCTTAGTGAGCCAGTGTCTCTAGATTGTGAGCCTCACAAGTGCTTCTCAGATTTTTCCCTTCTTAGGCAAGACTAGATGCCTAGAGGAGGCTGGAATTGGGGAATTCCCTTCTCGCTGGTCAGTTAGCCTCTGATAAAACCCCAATAGTGTAGGTGGTAAAATAAATTTTCTAGAGGGCAGGCCTGCTGGAGAACAGAATGCTCTGGCTACTTTTGTCCTTTCCCTGATGGAAGCTACTGGAGAGAAAGCTCACAAAAATGTAAGCATACACCCTAAGACTGGAGCTTTTAACTCCAGACTTGTTCACACTGAGCATACAACAATTCATCAATTATAGTTCAGATTTTCCTGCCCCACTGCTGGTTCTCTCAGAGGTTTCTGCTAGTGGGTCTCCAGTCTGGTAAACTGGATTATCTGTATCTGCCTTTCTGCCTCACCAATTTGGGTGAGAGAGGCAACAGCTTTCCTTGTGACTTCAATTTTCTGAGAGATCAAAGAAAAGTTGTGGATTTCAGTTTGTTCAGCCTTTTACTTGTTGTTAAGGCATAATGGTGACTTCCAAGCTCCTTAAGTGCCAGATCAGAAACTCCCCAACATTTCTTTGACCTCTTCTTTTAATGCTTTGACCTCTACCCCACCTCAGACAGTTACCCCCGTAGCTTGTCTTAGACTTTGACAATACCAAAGACTGGAAGTCTCCCCAGATCTCAACTTAGTGCTTCACTTTACATAGTCACTTCTTTCTCTCCTGTTCTTTCCCTCATACACCAACTCTTAAATGTTTAACTTCAACAGGACCTTAAAGTAATTGACTGTAATACTTTCTGTCTGACCCTCACCCCTGAAACTGCTCACTTCTGGTTTACTGCTTCATATATGATCCATTCCTATAGTCAGTCTCTTGTATATTCATTCAATATTCATTCCTTCTTTCATTTATCCAAGTTATCTGAAAAAATTACAATCCTAATTAAATTCAATTCTTTATATTCTCTATTCCTATACCCAATTAGTTGGATATTATTGAAAAAATAATCCATGCTAACTGATTTTACTTCTGCTTATGACCACAAATTTCAAGTGAGTTGTCAATGGTCTCCTGCATCATTCTACATTTACTCACTTATTTACATCCCTACTCTCCTAGGCAAGCATTTTCCTACTTGTTATCTTCTCTTTAAACTTCCAACCACTATCACTTCATCCTTACTCTGATATTATAACTGCTCCCTGTTTCACTGAAAAAATAAAAGCAATCAGAAGGTAACTTTCACAAGTACCCACTATGACATTTTCCCATGTAGCTATACCTGTTGCTATAGTCTGTATTCCTTCCTATTATTACAGATAAATGACCGTAGTGAAGACTAACCCATCCACTTTTGCACAGTAACCTCAAACCTACTAAACAACTTCACTTTAGCCATCTTTCTCTTCTTTCATCTAAATGTCAAAAACAGAAACCTCTGTTGTTTCCATATAACACTACAGCTGCTATTCCATTTCTACATGTCATGTGGTAGCAAAACATTTTTGTAACGTTATGTATTTGGGCTATCTTTACTTCTCAAACTCCAATTCCTTCTTGAGCCCAGTACAATCAAGATTTATTTCCAACACACCTGTAAAACTATTTTCAAGATCATTGATGATTTTCATATAAGTAAAACCAATAACTGATACTCAATCCTTTCCTTGACCCATCATTGAAAATTTCATGGGTCAAGCAAAGGATTGATGGGTTCATCATTGAAAATCAGCAGCATTTCCAATAGCTTTTCAATTATTTATATTCTTTAAAATAATTTCTTTATTTGGTTTCTGGGATACACGATTTTTCTCCATCTCATTAGCTCCTCCTTTGGAGTTCCTTTTGTTGTTTTCTTCTCTTTTACCTAACCCCAAAATGTTGATGCACCCTATGATTCAGTTCTTAAATCTCTTTCTTATTTACATTTTTTTTCTATTCTTAGGTCCTTACTGGCTACACTGGACAGCTACTAAATTTATAACTCTTGCCAGACTGTTATCTAGAATTGAATATACAAGTGTCTAATCAATACATTGATGCTGATGTCTATTAGGTGTCTCAAGTTCAGCAGCACAATCAAAACAGAATTTCTCCTTTTTTCTTCCAATGTTTAATATTCATATTTTCTTCTACCTCTGTAAAGTTTTACTCTATCTTTCTAGTTACTCAGGTCAAAAATTTTGGTCCAAATGTTCAAGTCACCATTATTTCTCTCCAGAATTATTTTAATAGTCTTTTAAATAGCCTACCTGCTTCCCACCAGTTCTTACCCCACAATACACTCAGCACTGAAGCCAAAATGATTCGCTTAAAATTTAAGCCAAATTATGTCACTCTTCTGCTAAAAAAAACCTTTCATGATCCTCTCTTTAGTCTTTTTGGGCTACAAATAACAAAAATACCATAAACCGAGTAATTTATAAACAACAGAAATTTATTTCTTACAATTCTGGGGGTTAGAATGTACCAAATCTAGGCACTTAGCACATTTAGTGTCTGCTTGAGGGCCTTTTCCTCTTAGTTGGTGACTTCTCTCTGCATCTTCACATAGTGGAAGGGGCTAGTGAGCTCTCTTAGGTTTATCTTATAAAATTATTAATCTCTCATTACCTAGTCACCTCCCAAAAGCCCCACCTCTTCATATTGTCGCTCTGGGGATTAGGTTTCAACATATAAATTTTGAGGGGACACAGTAATCGAGACCAAAGCTCCACCTCACTCCTGACGTGTTGGCAGGTTCTGCTTCAGGCTCTTTGCATTTTTTCTTCCCTTTGGCTAGAATTCCATTGCACTGATTCTCCAAATTGATTTTGCCTTCACCTTTAAAAATTATTTTAAATAAACTTTACCTGTTTAGAGGAGTTTTGAGTTTACATCAAAATGAAGTAGAATGTATATGGAGTGCTCATATAGCTGCTCAACCCTTCCAATCCCACCTTTCTTATTATTAACATTTTTCATTAATGTGGTTCATTTGATACAATGCATGAATCAATATTGATATAATATAAACTAATGTCCATAATTTATATATTTACACTAGGGCCCACTCTTTGTGCTGTAAACGCTATAGGCTTTGAAAAATGTATAATGACATGTATTTACCATTTATAGTATTATATAGAATAGTTTAATTTCCCTAAAAATTCCTGAATTCCACTTACTTATTTCTCCCAACCTTCTCCAAAAACCCTGGCAACCACTGACCTTTTCATTATCTCCCTAGTTTTTCCTTTTCTAGAATACCAGATAGTTGGAAAAATATGGCATGTAGCCTTATCAGAATGACTTTTCATTTACCAATATGCATTTAAAGTTCATTCATGTCTTTTCATGGCTTGATAACTCATTTCTTTTTATTCCTTAATAATTCATTCCATGAATGTACTGCAGCTTGTTTATTTATTCATCTATTGAAGAACATCTTGGTTGCTTCTATGTTTTGCTAATTATAAATACAATTGCTATACAATTTGTTTGCAGGCTTTTGTGCGGACATGAGTGAGTTCTCATTTGTTTGGATAAATAACAAGGTGCATCATTTCTGGATTGTATAGTAAGAATATGTTTAGTTTCATAAAATAACTTTTAAATGGCCTTCACTTGTTTTTCTTAACTTTTAAAAGTCTTCATTCAAAAATCCACTTCTTGTTTTGGGTTTCTCTAAAAACCCAATTTAAAATTGCAAGCCACTGTACCCCCACCATGACCTTGACACTTGATACACGCTGAATATTTATGTTTCCCTGAAATTAGTATGTTGAATCCTAATCCCCAATGTGGTGGTCTTAGGAGTTGGAGTCCTTGGGAGGTAACTAAGTCATGAGTCTGAAGTCCTAATGAACACAGTTACTGCTTCTATAAAAGAGGCCCTACAGAGCTCCCTCTCCTCTTCTACCAGCTGAGGATGCATTGTGAAGATGGCCATCTATGCACCAGAAAGCAGGCCCTCGCCAGATACTGAGTTTGCTGGTGATTTGTTCTTGGGCTGCCAGTCTCCAGAACTAAGAGAAATACATTTTTGTTATTCAAAGCCACAAGTCTACAGCATTCCATATAGCAGTCCAAGTGGACAAAGATGGCACTGTCTACCCATTGTCCTTACTTCAAAACACTAATCAATATCTAATATACCAGATATCTTACTTATGGAAGTGACTCCTCTGATCTTCTCTCATCTCATGCCACTGGAGTATAATTTCCATAAGAGTGAGGATATTTGTATTTTTTAAAATTAAATGCTCTATACCCAAAGCTTAAAATGATTAGGACAATTTAAAAATATTTGTTAACTGGGCGCAGTGGCTCACTCCTGTAATCCCAGCACTTTGGGAGGCTGAGGCGGGTGGATTACGAGGTCAGGAATTCAAGACAAGTCTGGCCAACATAGTGAAGCCTCATCTCTACTAAAACTACAAAAAATTAGATGGGTGCGGTGGTGTCCACCTGTAATCTCAGCTACTCAGGAGGCAGGAGAATTGTGTGAACTCAGGAGGTGGATGTTGAGGTGAGCTGAGATCATGCCATTGCACTCCAGCCTGGGCAACAGTGTGGGACTCCATCTCAAAAAAAAAAAAAAAAAAATGTTAAAAGGATGAATAAATTGAAGGTCATATAATTATCAAGGTAGGAACTGGCCTCACAAGCTAATAAATTAGCTTGCTATAGTTTCATGGATGCTGGCAGAAGACATGAGACTTCTGGGTCAGAGACAAATAATTTTATACTTATGGTACAGCAAACAATATAAGCTTCATGTTTATATTAATTATCTTTGCTTCCCATGTCCCATGGAACCAATATGGAGATGGGCCCCATGTGTTTGTTGCACATGCACTGGTCTTGTAGAAACTACAATATTTAAGAAATCCGATCTTTCATAGTAGACCACAAGCAAGCCTACCAGACCTTTGCCCTGGAAAAATATATTATTTATTATACTGTGCACCAAACAAACTTTATGACTGCTTTAAATATACTTTATAACATCTATGAAAATACAGTCTACAGCAAAACCTGTCAGGGCTTTGGAGAGATGTTCAGAAGCACAAGAGACCAGTTGAAAACTATCTCCCAATTATAATGATCCAGCTCAGTTTTATACCCCGCAGTATTTTCCTACTCATCCCTGTAGGTGTATCTGGCATTCTGAACTATTTAGACATTCCCACATGCTTCATGCTACTTTACATCTCTCAATGTCTTTGCTTCCTTTCCCTGAAAAATCTGTTGATATCCCATCTTACCTGTTGTCCCCCATATCTAGTTGGTATGTATTTTTTCTTCTTTCAGAACTGAAGTGGAATGTTAGCTGCTCATTAAAGCCTCTCCTCAGTACCATTGGGAACAACAATAATCCCACATTGGTACCTGCATTGTTTCCTTTCAAACAGATGTGTATAAATTATGTGTACAAATACTTCTTACTGTCCAGTGGATCTCTCTCACTGGATTTTGATATTCTGGAGGAGCAATCTATGATGGACAGTTGCATGCTAGTTGTTACTAATAATTAAATACAGGATTTTTCCTCTGCTTTGTCATTTAAATTGGAACAGCTTCAAAATCATCTGTATTTTAAAATGTCACTCTCATCTACTTGTATTTTCAAATGCTTTCTTAAATGAGAAAGAAAATGGTACAATAATAGTCACAAAGATTCAAAGTGCCTAGATTATTAAGACCCAACACTTCTCTGATTTTTTTCTTGTATCATTTAAACGACTGTTTTATTGATACAAGAAGAACAGAAGAAAAGTTCTGTTTTTCTTATTTGCTAAATTATCTAAAATCTTGTTCAGTCTTGACTTGATGTTGGGCTATGCGTATGATCCCAAGCTTGCTACTAAATAAGACTTTCATAGTATAGTATCAAGTTGGTACCAGATGGATTATTCTAATCCAAATAATTTTCCTTAACTTTCAGATTACAAGAGTAATACAATGTCATAAAAAGTGATGCTTTTTTTCTTTTAACAAATATCATTCATTCAAGAAAGAAAACAAAATAAAACATCTGTTTTTATAACTTTGTATCAGAGCTTCTCTTAACTCAGTGTACCATTAGAGTGAAGCAATGGCATTATATTTCATTGTTCACTGTGCTGATACCACTGCAATTTCTTTTGGGGTGAGTTAGTGGCAGGCTTGAAGGTTTTGCTCTCAGTTGCCTTCCTTTAGTTCATTTGTTACAATGTTGCTAGAATTTTTATGTTCATAATATCTAATAATGAAAAGCTTCTCTTATTTGCTAATTCTTTTCAGATAGCTATCTGGCTTTTCTAAGTACAGTATGTAATAATTATTCACACTATTGGCTCATACCACCAAATACATTCTTGAAGATCTCAAGAAAATAAGACTTCCAGACTCGGGAGAAAGGGTGGGAGTGGCGTGAGGGATAAAAGATTTACAAATTGGTATACTGCTCAGGTGATGGGTGCACCCAAATCTCACAAATCACCACTAAAGAACTTACTCATGTAATCAAATATCACATGTTCCCCAAAAACCTACGGTAATAAAAAATTTGAAAAGAAAGAAGGAATGGAGGTTCTTCCAAATTTTTCTGAATGATGAAATTAACAAGCACATGGCAAACTATAAAAATGTTGGGTTAATTTTTTAAAAAGAAATTAAGACATCTTGTAAAATAAAAGAAATATGGCTATGGAACTCTGAAAGCTTAAAAGGAGACCCAGTATTATTTAATATAGTGCTTAGCCTAGAATCAGTTCACAGGATAACTTAGCGCATATAAAATCAAAAATAAGTAAGTAATATAAAATGAAATATGGTCATATATTCTTCTTTAAAAATTATTATTCTTGGGAGAGTGGGAGAGGGCCATGGGTTCAAAAACTACAGATTAGGTACTATGCTAACTACCTGGGTGACAGGATCATTTATACAGCAATCCTCAGCAACACGCAATTTACCCATGTGAAAAACCTAAATATGTAACCCTGAACCTAACATAAAAGTTGAGATGGAAACTCACACACTTCCCCCATCCCCAACAAATTCTTATTCTCATTTACGGTAAGAATGAAAGTATAATACGCACCTTAATGTCAGTCTCCAAATTATTTAGGGGGCATAAGGTATAAGGTATGTGTTCCTTTAGTTCAGAGGATCATATCACTTATTCTGAATTCCAGAGGTAACATCATCCCTACTACAGAGCTGATGTTCAATACACCATCAGTTGAGAGGCAAGAAAACAAAGTGGTTAAGACTTCAGACTTAAATGAAAATTCCAATAATGTAACCTACCAGTTGTGTGAGCTTGGATAAATTGTGTAACTCTTCTGAGTTTCAATATTTCTATCTATAAAATGAGGACAATAATACATCCTTATTATAACCTAGTCATATGCATTATAGCAACTTATATCTTTTGACCTTTGCCTACCTTCCTATGTGCCAAGAGTACTAGGGATACTAATCATTTTTTATATATCATCTTATTTAACTCTCAGAGAAACACCATCAAGTGTGTGTTAGAAATGAGGAGACAGAGACCCACAAAGGTTAAAAGTCACATAGGTAGAAAGAAGCAAAAACCTAAATAAAAACCTACTTGTGTCTGAGTTCAAAATCTGCCAATTTATCCAAGTTATGGGACAAAACAAAAGAATGCATATCAAATTTTTCAGCACAAAGTCATAGAGTAAGTGCTATGCTGGAGGTCCCTAGAGTAAGTTCCTAAACTCAGAATTTTCTGGAGGTGGCAGGATAAAGGAGGATGCAGGAGGAAACACTCACAACTTGTTCTTCCTCTTTAGTGATTCATACCCTGAGTCACTCCCAGATAGTTTCAGGACAGAAAGCCCCCAAAACAACTAACAAGCATGAGCATGTGTAGAGGAAAGAAGAAAATAGACTTTACCAAAGACAAAAACTGGCAAAGTGAAACATTTTCCTGGGGGAGTCAGTCAACAGTAACAAAAAAAAAAAAAAAAAAAAAGAAAAAAGAAAAAGAAAGAAGAAAAGCGGGGGCACTAAACTTCTTCCTAACTTTAATTTTTTTGTTAGTCTTACTTGGAATAGAATGTAATAGTAAGGAAGGATAAACATCATGAATTTGCTGCAAATTCAGGGAAATGATGCATGGCTTCCCACTTGCTAATCACTCAACTTGTCCTTGCTTCATTTTGGCATTGCTAAAACCTATTCTGCTTTCTCCATTTGTGGATCCAAACCACAGACAGCAAATTCTGGGGTCATATCTAAACCCCAAGTTATGTATTCCTATATTCCTATATCAAACTTTCATCTTCCTGCAAAGTTTGTTTTTCTTAGCTCACTCAGTGGCACATTTAGCTCTTTTACAAATATTTCCCCACTTAGAGACCCAATGAATACAAATTCATCCTAGTTATGTAAGAGCTGGGAACATGTTAAGCATAAGTTCTTGCCAATAAGCAAGAACTGACAGATGGGTAATTGCCACATGAAGTTAGGCATTACAAGATGTGTTCGTTTGCCGGGGCTACCACAACAAAGTACCACAGACTATGTGGTTTAAACAACAGACATTTATTTTCTCATAGTTCTGTAGGTTGGAAGTCCAAAATGAAGGTGTCTGCAGGGTTGTTTCTTGTGAGGCCTCTCTCTTTAGCTTGCAGACAGCTATCTTCTCCCTGTGCCTTCACAGGTTCTTCCCTCTGTCACTGCCTGTCTCCTATTTTCCTCTTCTTATAAGAACACTGGTCATATTTGATTAGGGTCACTCTAATGACCCTCATTTAAAATAATTACCTTTCTAAAGGCCTTATCTTCAAATATGGTCATGTTTTGAGGTATGGAGGGGGTTAGGACTTCACGGATACAATCTAGCCCATAAAACAAAGCATAGATATGCTGCATCTGGGCCCTGATTTCAGATCCAGTGCCAAAGACAGATTTACTAGTTCCCTTCCTTCTCTTCCTCCAGATTCCCTTCCATCTAGGATTTAGGCCAACCTTCAAGCAGTCCCCAGGGAGGCAGCAGGATAACAGGGAAACATACTGGACTGCTTTCCTAAGTTGCTTTCCTTGGCCTGGGAGCTCCTCATTGCCCAAGTGCTCATGAATGAATACTATGATTTACTCATACTAGTAATTTGCTTTATTCATTATTTTTTAGCATGGATAAAATTTTAAAAGGGTCTGTTGAGTGAATTACATATCTAAAGACAGGAAAAAAACCGGCAAAGTTAGTGCAGGGCTCAGTGAAGCAATCTATATCGAACCAACAGACACAAATGCCTTCTCCGCAAATATCCTACGGATTAAAATGGAAGAGGAAAACTGAAAAACCTATCTCTGTTTTCATGGTGCTTTCCTCCAACCCACAGCCATCTCCACTAGCCTAATGGGAACACACAGCTCCATGTGGTTGTAACAGCTGGTTCTTATTGCAGAGAGAGGAAGATGTGGGCAAGCATCCCTCCTCATCTCAACCCATACTTACTAATTCATTGAGGACCCAGATGTCTGGGAGGCAAAATTCAAATTTGCATCCCTTTTAGTCACCAACTCTGATGGCAGAAACATGCCATTTCCCATGCGTCATCTGCACTAGCACCAGGAGTCTTTCTGGTTTTACTAGCACTGTTTTTCCTGGAGAATACATACCTCTGTGTTTCTGTGTTATGTTTACCTTTCTTAACACTTTCCAGTGCTTAGATAAAATAGCTTGGATTCTTTTTAGCGGCTTTAAAAAAAGTCTGTCCTGAGGCCAGAGGGATGAGTGCATTGTGTGAATTCAATAGTAAATAAACAGATTTAGCAAAGAGGAAAATGATATGTTGTTCTTTGGAAGTGCTCCTAGGGGCTCAGCTTTAGGCACGTTTTACAAATCAGTGATCTTGGAAGTCATTCAGTTAAAATAAATTAAAATCTCTAGTGGGTATGGGCAAAGCTGTTCTCCTGTTCCTTGTCAGAGGCAGCATCCAGAAAGAGAACTGGGCTCCTTTTGGACTTACTCTAGAGCTATTTTGACAGATTTTACTTTTATTCTTTGTACAGTCATTGTTATTGCCTTAATTATTTTTTTACCACTGAGGCTTATTATTTCTTTCTGTAGCACAGAAAGCAAATTTGCAGAGAAAATGGCTCATTAATCACATTGATCCTAAGTCATTAGCAAGTGTTAAATACATAACAACAAAACCGTTTAAATATACTCCATTAACTAATCATAAAACCTCTGCAACACTTTCTCTGACCATTTGAAAATTGCTTTGTTTCTGTCATTAGATAGATGTCTTATACTGCATTTGTAAAATAATTTGAACTCTGGATCACAGCTATCTCCAATGAAATAAATGATTTTTCTTTCTCCCGTGGGCTATTCAGTCTCATGATTTCCTTTTGTCTCTGGTTGTTAATATCATAGAGGTTATAGGCAGCTACTCCCTGATAAAAACAAATTTTAATTTACTAGCAGAGGTTTCACTCTCTTGAGAAAATTTTATTAATCATTTAAAATCCAGCAGTTGTCTCTTTGAAAACCTCAAATTGGTAGTATTAAAATGAATATTAAACTCACTGCCTTCTTCTATGTTAGCTTTCTTAGAAAAATCCAATTTAATAATCATTTCTGTCAAAAATAAAGATATAGCTGAACATTACAAGTGGAAGTAGCTTTGAATCTATAAACACACATACAAATACATACAAGTAAAATACTGAGAGAACCAGGAATGATGAAAACAAAATTATTTTTTTGACACTTGGGATACTGTCAAGGAGAGATCAAGAACAGTTCCTTTGGCTGAATATTGAGCTATGGAAACCAAACTCCCCTTGTGTCTGCATTAAAATAGAAAACTAGGAGAGATTTATTTGAAAGGTGATATGAGAGCCTAGGGGAGAAGTTTGGAGGAACACTTAGGTATAAAGACTTACACAATTTTTAATCAAAATGTCTAAATTCATGATGTCTGCTTTATCCTGTTGGAGTTACCAACAAGAGCAGGACAAACACCATGAAAAGTATAATTTTGAATAGTTTGCATTTTGTTTATCTTGTCCATGTGAAAGGCCTGCAAGTGCACTGAATTACTTACTTTTGATATAAATCCACATAAAAAACTATTGGATATGATGTTATTGTTTCTATGTGTATTTCATTAAAATCTACAATTTGTTGATTAATTTAATATTTCATGTGTTTTCTTGTCTCCTTATTTTTCATCTTTTTTTCCTACCTTTTTTCCTGATTATTTTTCTTTCTCTCTGTGCTTTTTTGTTGTTGTTGTTCTCTTTCTTAAATTACGTTCCTTTGAATTTCCCTCTTTTTTTCTTTGTGTTTCCTGTGGCACTTTCTCCTTTGAATTACTTTTCTCAACATCTTTCTTTTTCTCCAGTGTGTTCTATATTCTACTGATTTTCCCTTTCACTGCTGTGTTCCGGCATATCATCCCATAATATAAAATGAAGTCATAGTTTTCCTTGCTCTTGTCTCATTGTAATGCTTTATTATTTCCCCCATGTCTCTCCCTTGGCCCTTAAGTGATGATTTTTTGTTCTGGGTTTTACATTTCATTGCCTCACAATGTAAAATTCTAATAAGCAGGAGTAGAATAGCATCATTAGTAAAGTCTGTAAAATGTTCAGAATGGAGAATACAATTTGAAGACTTTATCAAGGGAATTCCCAACCACTGCTAATCAGAGCAAAAGATACATTTACCAGAAATATTTATTTCTAGGCCTCATTTCAGGATACACATTCAGTTAAGCACCTTGGGAAAAGAGCTTCTAAAATTCTTTTATTTTTTGGCTTCTCTTTTCTCTGCTCCACGAACCATGTAATAACAAAACAAAAAACATAGGCGAGCCCGTTACATCTCTGGTACCAGCTTTTCTGCAAAACAAGCAAGCTAGTTGTATAAAAGAGAAAGGAAGAGAGGGAGGGAGGGAGGGAGGGAGGCAGGGAGGGATAGATGGAAATCAGTGCCTGTGAGGTAATTAAGAATTAAACTCTTGGCCGGGCGCGGTGGCTCAAGCCTGTAATCCCAGCACTTTGGGAGGCCGAGACGGGTGGATCACGAGGTCAGGAGATCGAGACCATCCTGGCTAACACGGTGAAACCCCGTCTCTACTAAAAAATACAAAAAACTAGCTGGGCGAGGTGGCAGGCGCCTGTAGTCCCAGCTACTCGGGAGGCTGAGGCAGGAGAATGGCGTGAACCCGGGAGGCGGAGCTTGCAGTGAGCTGAGATCCGGCCACTGCACTCCAGCCTGGGCGACAGAGCGAGACTCCGTCTCAAAAAAAAAAAGAATTAAACTCTTTTCAAGATTAAAAGGTTTATGTCCAGAAACTTCTGAATTAGGGAAATAAGTCCTCTACTTATGAATGTGCACAGTTATAAAATGTTAATATTAGGTATATTGTGGTCAGTAGGAATCAGATGAGGTCAAAAGAATGGAATTTGCAGGAAGGAAGGCTAAGCTTGTGTCTCCACAATCTCTCTGAATAACACTTTAGTCTTAAACACTGTAATGACTGTGGCCATGCTAGATTAAAAGTAGTAGAAGCCACCAAAAGAGGACCAGGAATTATTCATATTGGACTATAAATAGTATTTAAACACATCTCTGGGAAATACAGCCATGGCACTGTGTCTAAATTGAGAAAGTTATGAGAAGTAATGTGCTTGTAACATTGAGAATTATCAACATGCCTGGAAGATAATTGTTCTGTTTGTAAGAGGAGTTATGTGGAATTTTTCCTTACTACCAAAATTTCAGTGACCTGACCAAATGTGATGTTAGAAGGCTCTAAATATGCCCCACAGTCTAAGCACTGAAAGCTTTTCTGGGAAGCACTGGAAGTGGACAAACACTTCTTCTTCACCCAACTCATTTGGTTAACCTAAAAATAGAACTGCAATGGAGAAGTTTAGGTCTTGGAAAAATAGAGCATCATGAAGTTAGACTATTCTCTTTCCATTCTTCTCCCTAAAGCAAAAGTATGTGAATTGTTGAAGAGAATCACTCGTAAACACTTGGGATACTGTCAGGGAGGAGAGATCAAGAACACTTCCTTTGGCTGAATATTGAGCTATGGAAACAAAACTCCCCTTGTGCCTCCATTAAAATAGAAACTAGGAGAGATTTATTTGAAAGGTGATATGAGACCCTAGGGGAGAAGTTTGGAGGAATACTTAGGTATAAAGACTTACACAATTTTTAATCAAAATTTCTAAATTCAGGAAGTCTGCTTTATCCTGTTGGAGTTACCAACAATAGCAGGACAAACACCGTTCATAGAAGTTCTACAATGCAGAAGAAGGAATCAGTGGTTTATGTGAATTCACATGAAAGGAGCACATGGGTCAGCAGAAGGATGGAAGCCATGGTCATGGTACTATCCATCTGGGAGAGCAGACCATCACAGTATAAGGGAGAGACCATGTGTAGGATGATGGAAATAGTCAAAGAAACCTAGGGAAAGCTGCCATTTAAAAGGTGGGAAAAGGAAGAGGAG